>NC_059167.1:19591182-19876788 GCF_019923935.1 Bubalus bubalis
AGGTACATGATATAAAAATGGCACAGAATAAAAGGATTATCCAGGGCTTGGAGAGGATGGTGTGGTGGTGGTGGTGGAGGGGGGGACTTTTGGTTAAAGTAGAGAAATTGCCAGGAAAACATTTAGTAATTGCAAGAGTTAAAAAAAAAAAAAAAAAAAAGCTCTGCCTTATGGAAGGCAATTCCACGACACACAGCACAGTCAAAGTATCTTAAACAGCTCCAGGCAGGGAAGATCAACCCCTCACTCTGTTCCCCAGACAGAAGACCTGCCTGGGAGCCCTTCTGTCTCCTTCCCTTCCTGGGCAGCATGGGATGTCCTGTACTCCTTTCCATTTTTTATCCAATGAGTAAATGCAATAGGGTCCAGTTAATGCACAAGGGTCTCTGTAAAGGCCTTCAACAAAACTGCCATCTCGGGATGTCACTGTGCCCCTCTGACTCACAGCCATGCCATCACCTGGTGGATCAGCTCTGATGAGTGAGTGGTCACCTAAGTTGTGTCCAGGTGACAAGTTGCTCCCGATCTTTGGGTGGTAGGGAGGCTCCTGGGCTGCAGGAGGGGTGAGGACTAGGACAGAAGCCTTAGCAAACAGTCCTACATCCTGACCAGGTCCACTTCAGGCTTAGCTAGATAATGAGATGGAGACAGGTATTTCCCCAAGAGTTAGATTTTATAGGATATTCTGAGGGTTTATTTGTTGTTGTTGTTGTTTTTCCTGAGACCCTCTTCTCAAGTTTGTGCCTGAAACCATCCTTGAGCTTCCGTGCCTTATGGCTGGGAGGCATAGAGCTTGTTCCCAAGAACGATGGGAGACCAGAGTACCTGGTTCTATACCAGGCTGCTTAACAGTCCTGCATGGTCTTCTGTCCATCGGGAGCACTTGGGACTGAGGCACAACGGAAGGGAGGAGCCACCGTGCTGACTGTCCCCACTGCACACTCGGTGCAGGTAAGGGGCCTGCCAGTGTACTCTATACACAGCCTAAGAGACTGGGGCCCTAGGACGGTAAAAGCATATTTTTTCTTCCAGGTAGCCTGAGTATCTTCTCAAATCACGTGTGCATGGGAAATTCCAGCAGCTGAGGGTATAAAAGGGAGAGGTATAAAGTGCTGTTGTTGCTGCTGCTGCTGCTGCTAAGTCGCTTCAGTCATGTCTGACTCTGTGTGACCCCATAGACGGCAGCCCACCAGGCTCCCCCGTCCCTGGGATTCTCCAGGCAAGAATACTGGAGTGGGTTGCCATTTGTACTGTATAAAGGTGTAAAGCTAAGCACTAAAAAATTGATGCTTGTGAACTGCAGTGCTGGAGAAGACTCTTGAGATTCCCCTGTACTGCAAGGAAATCAAACCAGTCAATCCTAAAGGAAATCAATCCTGAATACTCATGGAAGGACTGATTCTGAAGCTGAAACTCCAATACTTTGGCCACCTGATGAGAAGAACTGACTCACTGGAAAAGACCCTGATGCTGGGAAAGATTGAAGGCAGGAGGATAAGGGGATGACAGAGGATGAGATGGTTGGATAGCATCACCAACTCAATGGCCGTGAGTTTGAGCAAGCTCTGTGAGCTGGTGATGAACAGGGAAGCCTGGCGTGCTGCAGTCCATGGGGTGCAAAGAGTGGGACATGACTGAGCAACTGAACTGACTGAACTGATAAAGTACTGTTGAAGAAGAGATGAGTTTTGCCTTTTCTTTTAGAGCCACATCCCTAACAAAGATGCTTCTATTGAACTAGCATATCGAGAGGAGTAAGTAAGAGGTTGTCCATAGATTTGGATTCCAAGAATCTCGGGTTCTTTTTAAATTTGAGTATTTTTTAACAAAATTCATGCAAGACCCAAAGCCCAGATGACCAGCCCCTGTTGAAATGCCCATCACTGGTTCAAGGCATGAGGTGATGGAGAAGAATGGAAAAACGTGCCATGTCACAATGTGTCTCTCCTTGGACATGCTTTTCATTTGAGAGGCTCGTTGGCAAGTCTAAATGTGAAGGCAGCATTATGATGCCAAAACACGGGGACTCAACAGAAAACAATTCTGTCACCGAGACAGGCTTTAGCATAGGTTTGCCTGGGCCGGAAAATCGGATCCCAGAGGAAAAGGAGTTTTGCCCTTCATGCTCATTTCAGGAAGTCTCCCGGACCCCTGAGCATGTCTCCTGAGTACTTCCGCACTACAGACATTCTGAGCTTGAAAATTCTTTGTTGTGGGGACTGCCCTGTACATTGTGGAGTGTTAGCCACATGCCCGGAGCTACCCACTAGATACCAGTAGTACCCCCTTCCCTCAGTTGTGACAATAAATACTGCTAAGTGTCCCTTAGTGTAACCAGGAAGGGTAATTTTGATTTTATGGTGGCTCTGTTTCTGCGACTTCACCTTCCTTTTGCAGCTTTTGTTCTTGTAGGCGTACATGATGGCGTGCCTCAGGGAGTAACCTGAGCCTCCCACCTGTGAAGGACTGCAAAGAAGTGAAACGAATACAGACCCCTGCCTGAGGCTTGCCATTCTAGGGGACATCTGCAAGGATTGAACACTCTTTGTACTTTATTTCCTGGGCCTCCCTGGTGGCTCAGATGGTAAGGAATCTGCCTGCGATGTGGGAGACCTGGGTGCGATTCCTGGGTTGGGAAGATCCCCTGGGGAAGGGAATGGCTACCCACTCCAGGGGTTGTAAAGAGTCAGACCTGACTGAGTGACTTTCACTTCACTTCACTGTTTCCTCACCTCTCCCTCATCTCTGATCCACAAAAGAACCTGGCAACCAGGCCCTGACAAGATGGTTCTTTTGAGGCACTAGCCTGCCATTTTCTCAGTCAGCCAGCTCCGGAATGAAGTCCCTTTCTCATCCCAACACCTTGTCTCGTATTTATTGGCTTATCTAGCAGCAAGTAGAAAGAGCTTGGACTTGGTGACGCTACGAGGCCAGGATCACTCCTGGTTGAAAACCACTGCTTGAGAGCAAGAAAGGCCTCGGGTAAGGTGAGAGTGGGGAAGCAGCAATGTCATTATAGCTCAGCCTGCTTTATTTTTCTGGAGAAGCAGGCACCATCACCTAACCAATGATGAGTTTGCTTCCTCTTTGGCTCTGCCCACTAGGCGGTCAAGTTCTCCATTGCTGTGACTCAGTGAGTCACTGCAGTAATGCCAGGGCCTGGCACACAGGTGGCACTCAATAAATATTCACCAAGCATCTGAAAGGGATTCTACGACACAGCCCGAGAGCTAATGCCACACTGCTAACTTTTCAGCTACTTAAAAAGCTGATGTTTTCAAGTTACAGTGGGTAATAGCGGTAAAATACCAGTAGGGAGTCAGCAGGGCACCTCCTGAGTTATGTCCATAAATGCTGGGGAGTCCCTCAGTGCCATGGTTTTCAAACTGTAGGTTGCCTCCCATTTGTAGGTCATGAAATCAGCTTTGTAGGTCACAAGCAGCATTCTTCTCAGGGGAATAGAATGGAACAGAATGCAATGCACCAAGGTGTATCACATATACTAAGACTGTGTCATGAAGTATTTGCATATATGTACATGTATGTGTGTATATAACACATAACATAGAATTTTGTAAGTATTTTTGATGTGGACCATTTTTAAAGTCTTTGTTGAGTTTGTTACAATATTGCTTCTGTTTTATGTTTTGATTTTTTGGCCCTGAAGCATGTGTGATCTTAGCTCCCTGTCCAGGCATCAAACCCACACCCCCTGCACTGAAAGTGAAAGTCTTAACCAGTGGACGATCAGAGAAGTCCCTAGAATATTATATAGACAGTACATGCATATAAGTGTGTGAGTTCTTCATGATACAAAAATAAACTTTAAAAACCACAACCTAATTTTTATAGTCCCCCAAACGGTAACTAAATACCATTCACTAAGCCTCAAGGGTGTTGTAAGGATAAGATAACATTTGTAAAATATGTTGGCTTCCTCCCCTGGAAGCATTACTAGCTTACAGAGAAGAACTATGACATCATTGCAAAAGGACTGCTGAGTGAGGTTCTATGGAAATCTAAAAGAGTTCAGACCCATTTTAAATCATCACAGTTTTTGATTTTTGCAAACTCGCATAGCCCATTAGGAAGGGAATGAAATTGACTTCATTGAAAGCTCCACCCTGCCAATGAGTCATTTTTGTATCCCTGAGCAGTCTGAATCTTTGTAAAACTTCCACATTTAAGTGAGTTACCCAGACCCAGAATCAAAGTACAAAGAATGAGAGAATGGTCATGAGGCATGGGTAAGCTCGTCAAGTTCACAGTAGCGGAACATGAGTAAGACCCTGGCTCCTGGAGCCAGATGACCTGAATTAGAATCCCAAGAGATGCTGGGCAGTATTTAACTTCTCTGTGCCTCAGTTTCCTCCTCAGAAAAAATGGTATAAAGATAGTCCACATCTCATAAGCTTGTTGTTTAAGGATTAAATGAGAAATGCTCATATAGCACTGTTAATAATTCAATTTTCGATAAAAATTCAGGTTACATGAACTCACATTATGTGGGTACTATTTACTGTTTCCCCTTCTCTGCCACTAAACACAAAAACAATGAAGCCAAGATGCGCTATTAGGCTATGAAGCCTTATCATAAAAACCAGAGGACACAAGTTTCCTTCTCCTCTTGTTTCTGAAAGAGACATCTCACCCATAAAAACAAAATCTCCATATATCTCCATATATCACCCCCAAGATATTTTAGGTCAGAGGTGAAGGAAAGTTCAAATGTGATAAAAAACCTCTATCACAATGGTGCCTAATCTCCCTAACACCATGACGCAACCCGCATCCCCCATCCCCCGGTGTTGGGAAACACGATCTATTGTTAGTGTAGAGCAACTACAGAAAGCCTCAAAGAATCTTTTCTCTACCACTAGGCTAGTGGTTCCTGTATATTACATTTTGCTGCTTGAATTTTTACAATAGATGTCATCCCTCTCTACAATAATTGGCTGAAAAGAAAGAAGAGAAGCTGAAAGAATTTGTGTGTTCATGCATGTGTGCAAATGCATGGCTGTCCATGTGTGTGCACAAATTCTTTCAGCTTCCTTTTTCTTCAGCACATGTGTGTGTGTACATATACACATATATACACACATGCATGTATATTCATGCACATGTATGTGCATACATAGTGTGTCTAAGAAAAATAATGAGGCTTAGACATGCTGGCATTTTAATAATTTAGTTCTAGGAATAATGTAAGCCAATAAGCAAAAACTGCCTGGATTTCTTAAAATGTATAAATATAAAAAATTCTGATGAAGCTTTAAAAGATTGACTCTGCATAATCCAATGACAGCTATTCACATATACATCCAATAAACTCATCCATCTCATGGATATTTTGCATCTCCAGATCCATAGGGAAAAAAATAGTAAATCTCTAATGAACACTTTAGAGACTGATCTCTGGGAGCCTTTGTCTACCTGTCATAGGCAGAAGAGATTATTCTTGATTGGACGATTCTCTGTACTAGGAATGAATGAATAAATAGATGAATATATAAATAATTGTACCTTTAAAGAAAGATACATTTTATCATTTTAAGTTCTATATTTAAGTTAAATAAATCAATGTTGGCTTAAAGAAATTAAAGATAATCAAGGGAAAATAAGACAATGGAATTGAGAGATATGAAAATTTATATTCTTACATCTGCATCTTTTTATCTTTCAGCTTCCATGGGGATTTTGCAAAAGAGTGGCTTCCTCAACCATTCATGGATGCAAAGGCAATCTTAACCCATTAACTTTAGTGCTACTGGGAAGTGAAGGAGGCAGTTGAAAAAAAAAAAAAAGATGGAAAGAAGGGAAAGAGAGGAAAATTATATGGAAAATGCAAATTTCCAGTGTCTTGTAACTGGTGATTTCTAAAAATTCTCCACAAGGGTTTCACTCATGTCACTTTTTAAGATCTACCTTGATCTTTTATACTAAATAATTTGGATAATAAGATCATTCTGGTAGGCTATTTGTAAGAAGGGGATATATTAGAGGTGCACAGAGTTCTGCAAATACAAACCACCCTCAAATCTCTGGTTTAATACTAATAAAGGGTGGTTTCTAGTACATATGCCGATCTAAGATGGCTCTTCCCAGGGGCAACTCTCCTGGGTGGCTCTCCTCTAAGCCACAAGGCAGAAACCCATGCTCCTTCCTGCCAGTGGCTCTGTCATCTCCTGGGACAGTGTTTCTCAAAGTTACTGTGCATAGGTGTCACCTGGGGACCTTATTAAAATGCACATTCTCAATCTCTCACCTGGATACTCCGTGTCTACAAACAGAGGAAGAAAAAGAGAAAGAGTAAATGATGGTGCAGGCAGGCATTTATCCCTTCTATCAACACCTCATTGGCCAGTCTCAGTCACATGGCCACACCTAACTGCAAGGGAGCTTGGGTAATGTAAATCAGCTCTGTGTTCAGGAGGAAAAACAGTGTTATTAACAGTTAGCCACTATCTGCCACAGTAAGAAAAGGAGTAATAAACGAAAGACATTTCAAACATCTAAATCATTCATCCTTTCTATTTGCAAGCTCAAATCAGATTTGTTCAGGAGCAAAAGGCACAAGCCCCCTAAATAAGTCATTGTTTCTGTTGAAACACTGACGTCTCAAATCTAAAACATTCACTGTAAATTCTTAAAGCTATCATAAAGCAATTTACCATACCCATGAATTTCTTAAGCAAGTCATAAGGGACTGTCTAAAGTTTTCTTCTCTAGAGATTGGATAAGTAGATTTTCTTCTTAGAAAATATATGTATTGAAAGTGAAGTCGCTCAGTCATGTCCAACTGTTTGCAACCCCATGGACTGCAACTAGCTACCAGGCTCCTCTGTCCATGGGATTTTCCAGGCAAGAATATTGGAGTGGGTTGCAATATCCTTCTCCAGGTGAGCTTCGTGACCCAGGGATCAAACCCAGTCTCCCACATTGTAGGCAGATGCTTTACCATCTGAGCCACCAGGGAAGTCCTAATATATGTATTGTATGATGTTAAAACATACAGCAGAATGTTCACCCCTTGAATCCCAAAAAGGTATTCCTGACCCTTATGTCATCACCCTACCAGAAGAATCAATTCAGAAAGATTAATGTGTTCTCCAAACTAAAGGGAGAGGGAGGGAAGAGGCTCAGAACCTACAAAAAATTTGCTTAGTGATTGGATTCCACTTTATGCAAAGAATAACAGCTTCTCAAAAGATAATGGTTAACATATACCAATTTTACTTGCTGTGCTGGTGATACTACTGATTCAAAAGTAACTGCAATGTAGCAGTGGGGGGTGGGAAGCATATTTGTTGCCTGTGAAATCTCCTGTGAGAAATTTACTGTGAAATCTCACAGTAAAATCTCCTGTGAGAAAAGCGGAGCAAGATTTGGAGATCATGTAGCCATGAGAGGGTAGAGAAGCAAATTAACTATGAACATGATCTTAAAACCAAACCATCTTTGAGCAAGAGGGGCCCCTGCGCGGGGCCCCACACTCTACAGGTCTCTACTCTGGCTCTTTCTCCTCTCAGGACAAGGAACCCAAGGTTCCAAAGGCCTTGGGTCCTAGTAGACTTCTGTGTCCTCCTTGTAGGTCAGCACTGCCCAAGAGAAATGTTAAGGGAGCCACAACATGAGCCACATACACAATTTTTAAGTTGTAAGTAGCCACATTAGAAAATAAAAAAGAAACAGGAAGTGACTTCCCTGGTGGTCCAGTGGTTAAGAATCCACCCTGCCATGAAGGGGAGGTGGGTTCGATCCCTGGTCAGGGAACTAACATTCCACATGCTGTGGAGCAACTAAGTCAGTGCAGCGAAAACTACTGAAGCCCACGCCCTCTGGAGCCCTTATGCTCCAACTAAGAGAGTCTGTGGGCCACAACGAACGATCCGCATGATGCAATGAAGATCCCGCATGCTGCAACTAAGACCTAATGCAACCAAACAAATAAAAATAAATATATTTTAAAAATCTACTTAGTATATTAAAAAAGAAATGGGCAAAATTATTAAATAATACTTGATATAATTTATAATTATTAATCAATAATATATTTTATCCCAACATCTGCAAAATATCATTTCAACATGTAGCCTTCTTCACTTTTCATGATCAGTCCAGTGTGTGTTTCTCTGTATACCACGTGTTAGCCAGCACTCCATGGTCACATGTTGGGGACTGTGTCTGGCAGCAAGCCCCAGACCAGGCTCTGGGTCACAGGCCCTGGAATCCCTCATAGGATCCCTTGTCCACTCCCAGGGCCACCTCTCCAGACCTTATTATCTGAGGTCTGAGGGGAACCACAGAATAGCTGTTTGAAGAGGGTGTGGGTGGAGCTTCAACATGTATCCTGGGTGCCATGCATGTGTGCTGGGCACTGCACAATGAAGGAGGGCAGGGGTGCAAAAAGAAGGGGAGAAGGATTCAGGTTGGAGCTGGTTCTCCCCAGCTCTGCCATCTGCTGAACCAAGAAACTGTCCCATCTACTACTGGCTCTTTGTATACAGAAAACTGTAGATCACATCACTGCTAGACCCTCTAACAGGGCTTAGACACTGGCACAGGGAAAACTGGCTGCATTCCCTTTCTGTACATCACCAATATTACATATGGTGAAAGACCTCAATAAGGTTTGGCTGTTAACAAGAGAAGTGATATTCAAGCTCTAGGTGCTGGTTCTGCTATACTGATTATTAAATTATTAAAATACGTCTTTAATAGCAATTGTCCTGAGCTCTCTCAGAGTCCTCTATTACTGCCACTCAGACCCCTTCCCTAGAATCCCCCCTAAAAATCTCCCCACTATCCAGCAACTGATGGGTTAACACTAGGCACAGCCAGGATCTTCCAGGCAGCTGCTCCTGAGGCCAGAGCCACTGATCAACATCCCTGCTGTATGTGTTGTGCTCAGGCATGTCTGGCTCTTTGCAACCCCATGGACTGTAGCCTGCCCGACTCCGCTGTCTATGGAATTTTCCAGGTAAGAATACTATAGGGGGTGCCACTTCCTATTCCAGGTGATTTTCCCGACCCAGGGATCAAACCCACGTCTCTTGCATCTCCTGCGTTGGCAAGTGAATTCTTTACCACTAGTGCCTCCTGGGAATTCCTGCTATATAGGCTGCTCGTTATTCTAAGCATCACCCCTAACTATTTAACATTAGCTACTGTATTTTGCGATTCATGGGGTCGCAAAGAGTCAGACACAACTGAGCAACTGAACTGAACTGAACTATATTTTGCATATTCTAACCCACTCTTTCTTGTGATGATGTTTAGTTTACCCACAATAAGCAAATGGTCCTTATTTCTATTGACTATTAAATAAGGGTTCTGTTCTACTGCTGATATGCCCCAAAGTTTTGTTAGTTTGGGTGGAGGGGAAAGATGAATAGAGGAAATCAGAGGTACCATCTGACAGTCAGTGAATTCTCCTCTGCAGAGTACTCTTATGTAGAAGGACAGATATAATTAATACAAAATTACTGTTCAGCGTTCAGACAGCATAGAAGACAGAGTCTAGGATGGCCCTCAATAATCCCCACCTCTTGGTATTCATACGCTCATGTAATGCCCTCCCCAAGTGTAGACAGGACCTATGACTTGCTGCTAACCAACAGAATATGACAAAGGTGATGGGCTGTCGCTTCTGTGACTACATTACATCAAATTGTAACTCCTGTGTGCTAGCAGACTCCCTTCCTTGCTGCCTTTGATGAGCCAAGTTGCCATGATGGGGAGGACCATTTGGTGAAGAATCAGGGTGGTCTGTGGCCCACAGCCAGCTAGGACTTGAGGGACTTCAGTCCAACAGTCCAAAGGGAGCTACATCCTGCTAACAACTATGTAAATGAGTTTAAATGTGGCTCATCCCCAGGCAAGCTTTTAGACATGACCTTGGTCCTGGACAATGCCTTGATGAGGGCCTCATGAGACCCTCCTGAAGCAGAGGACTCAGCTAAGACTTGCCCAGATTCCTGACCAACAGATACTGTCAGATCACAAGTGTGTGTGATCTGCATCTTTGTTATAAATACATAGCTAACAAAGTTAGCAAATATGTTTTGGTTGAAATGTATAAAAATGCATGTATACATACATATTAATATATACACATGCAAATGTGTGCATGTATAGAAAATGTTTAGAGTAAGAAAATCTCAAGAGGTATTACCTTGAGAGAAAGAGACCAAGATTCAGAGAGAGAAAAAGAAGTTATACAAGCACTGTGCTTGTATAACTTTTTGTATTATTTTAGCTTTGTTGCTGTGTTCATGTTTCATTTTCATAAATTAGAAAAAAAGTCTAGCTTAAATGTACAATAGACTTGAGACCATTTTGTTATAAGAAACACAGTGTGTCCAAGAAAATACTCTGATTTTTAGAAGATTAATCCTGTGTTTCTAACCAGGATCAGATTGTTAAGGCAATAAAACATGAGTCCACTAGGTCTGATGCACTAACTTTGCACTAGGCCCTCGAGGGTCTAGCCCTGTCGTCTTACAGGTAGGAACTCTGGTGGCGTGGGGACTGGGTGTGCGGTATTAAGAAACTCAAGCTGATCTGGGGAGGAGATGCTAGGATTCACCTCTTGCTTTATCAGACAGTGCTTTTAACCCCTCCTTGCACCTCCAAACTTCTCCTCAAAGAACAAGTAGTAGAAACTACAAACATTCTCCCTTTAAAACGAATTCTCCCTTCAAAAATGACTTATTCATTTGAAATGTGCCAGGGGGGCTGGTAAGGAATTGAAAGAAGTTAAATTACTGTATCTAGAGCTGTGCCCAATATTTGAAATACCACCTGGCAAAAACCCACACAAAATCATTTGATTTGATAAACAAATGAATGAAGAATTAAATCAGCCCAACTACCAGTCCTCTAATATTGCCACCAAAAATTAGGTAGGAAAAAACATTCACAGTAAATTGAGAACCCATGACAAAGAAGAAAACAGAATGTCGGGGGTCTGGGGGATGGCTGCTGCGCCCACCATCTGTGTGATATCAGCTAAGATTCACACGTCTAAGTCTCTTCGACCAATGGCGCTGGGAAAACTGGACAGCCACATGTAAAAAAATGAAATTAGATCATTCTTTAACTCCATACACAAAAGTAAGCTCAAAACAGATTCAAGATCTAAATGTGAGAACAGATACTAAGACTCCTAGGGGAAAACATAGGCAGAACACTCTCTGACATAAACCACAGCAACATCTCTTTCGATCCATCTCCTAGAATAATGGAAATAAAAACAAAAATAAAATTAACAGGTCTATAGAATAGTGCATTTTTTCCCCTGACAGCATTTTCAAATTGTGAGATGGACTCATAGCTACCAATCATTTTTGACCTCAAACCTTAAGAATGGGTTTATGCTTCCTTAACATTTCTCAAACCCCCCTCTGTGTTTGGTCTATTTCTGAAGTCTGTCACAGACAGGCTTCCATAACGCCCTTGGCTGGTTAGTGTCACCATATAGTGAAATCTTTCCCATTCAGACAGTCCCCGAATTGGTCAACTCCTGAGTGTGTGAAAAGCCATAACTCCCTGCTTTCTCTCTTCCGTATACATTTACTAATCTGTATTCAGGAGTAACATCGAGAAAATACATACACAGAGAAAAGAGCTCACAAGTACGACAAATGACTGGAAGCCCTTGAATTCCACTCGCCTACATGTCTCTGAAAGTAAGAAATACTGTAAGAGAGAGAGCAAACTACAATAGAAATGGAGATTCTGACAGTAGGAAGATAATGGGAGGAAGTCATCTGACCATCAGTTAAAAACCAGTAAGGTATGGTGGGGTCTGACTGTCTGCCTGCCTGCCTGCCTATCTTTCAAAAAAGAGGCTAGATGGAGGAGTGGTTTGAAGGGACTTGCACAGAAAACACAAATCTTAAAACATTCAGATTAGTTACTGTTGATTAACCTAGGATCTCTTCGAATATGCTCTCTAAGGAGTTTGGATACATCCACTAATATATATGGAGCTTATACAAAGCGGTTTTGTACAATGTTTGACAAATTCACATCAGGGCCTTATTACACTAAGCATAGCAGAAACTGCCAGAAAGGGTTTTATCTTCCAATATAACAGCACATCAATAGTCGACAGGCCCATTTCGGGGTTGTAGAGTCCCAGAGACTGAGGCAAAATGAGGAGTGATTGCGAGTAGACCGGCCACCAGGAAGAGCCCGTGCCGGTGGTGGCTGGCAGCCTGGCCTCCAACACACGGCTCAGCCCCGTGCAGTTGTTCTTTTCAGCGTTATTTTCAGAAAATGAAGGGCTGGCATTTGTAAACATGCTGCCTGGGTGGAAAGATGCCCATGCACTAAGAAAGCTGTAAAAATCCATGCAGGACACTGTGCCAGAACAAACCACAAGACCACAACAAATGAAAGCAGGGCCCCGAAGGATACCCGGCAACTCTCTTAAATCATGAGTGCCCAGAAGGCTATTGGCTGTAAAGCAGAACACTTTTACAGCTGAGGTGCTAGGAGACCATCCTGCTCACCACAGGTGAGGCCAGACTGAAAAAAACTACATGAGTCCTTGTGGTGAGGCAACCCCCGAACTGCTTTCCTCCTCCTCACACTCTGTTCTCCATGAGTGTATCTACCCGTTAGGTCGATGTCCTTCCAACGCCATCCTCGCATCTCCAGGTTGGAGAATCACGTGTAATATGATTCTTCCTCACCTGAGCCTGACTCATGTTCCTGGCTCAGTGGGCAATGCAAGGCGAGCGCCCTGGCTTCTCCCTAGCATGTTCCTGGCTCCTTGTCAGAACTCACAAAGTATGAATTGGGCTTCCCTGGTGGCTTAGATGGTAAAGAATCTGCCTGCAATGCAGGACACCCGGATTCAGTCTCTGGGTCAGGAAGATCCCCTAGAGAAGGGAATGGCAACCCACTCCAGTGTTCTTGCCTGGAGAATCCCACGGACACAGGAGCCTGGTGGGCTACAGTCCATGGGGTTGCAAGAGTCAGACACGACTGAGTGACTAACACTATCACTGAAGTAGGTGCCCCTTAACAGAACACGTGTACCTAGGAGATCTTACCTTCCTGGTTCCACCCCAGCCCTAGCTGGCTGCTCACACCCTGTCCTCTTCGCTGTGTGCTAAGTCGCTTCAGTCATGTCTGACTCTCTGCGACCCCATGGACTGTAGACTGCCAGGCTCCTCTGTCCATGGGGTTCTCCAGATGAGAATACTGGAGTGGGCTGCCATGCCCTCCCCCAGGCCTGTCCTCTTTAGACATACGCAAGTATACCTCATATTTACGTTGTCTTTTGGAGAAGGAAATGGCAACCCACTCCAGTGTCCTTGCCTGGAGAATCCCATGGACAGAGGTGCCTGGCGGGTTGCAGTCCATGGGGTCACAGAGAGTCCAGCACGACTGAGTGACTAATACACACACACACACACACACACACACACACACACACATTGTCTTTACCAGTAGAAAATAAATAACAGTCACAGCCACACACCACCTCATCAGGGCTGTTGGAAAACAACTTCAAACATGCTGCCTTTGTTAAAATTCTGGAATAAAAGATGGTTACAAATTGAAGTCATTACTTATTCAAAATGTACCTCTACTGCTTAAGAGGTATCACTATTTGTCTCAAGACAACAAAAAGAGGAAAGAAGGAAGGTGGAAGGGAGGAAGGAAAGGAGGAAAAGGATGAAGAAGGAATGGAGGGAGGGAGGGTTAAGTCATGAAATGCCCCACCTCTGATCAAAGAGCCCTGGGTTTCAGTCCCATAACTGCACCATGCCACTTGGTAACTGTGAGCTACTTGCTGAGTCAAACTGAACTGAGGTTTGGTCTCCTCATCTATAAAATGGAACATCATTCCTCTGTCCAATGGTTGTGTCGCAGATTTGAGGAGCTGATCACTCCAGGTGCCTGACACAGAGAAGGTCTCCAGCAATGAATTCCAGGTCCTGTTCTCTCCTTCCTCTCTCCCTTTCTGCACCCTCCCCCTGGGGGGCTGCTCAGACCAGAGGCTGCAGGGAACATCCAGAGAGATGCAGGATGAAATAGTTCATCTGTTTCACTTGATACAAGGAGCAAAACAAACCACCTGCAAATCAAAGACTTAGTTTTCTTTTTATGACCCCAGAGCAGTACCGTTCTAAAACTCTGTGCCCAGAGACCGATAACGTCTTCCCTCTCAAATCTCTTTGCATAAAAGAATACAAAATGCGGGGGAGGAGCCAAGATGGCGGAGGAGTAGGACGGGGAGAACACTTTCTCCCCCACAAATTCATCAAAAGAGCATTTAAACGTCAAGTAAATTCCACAAAACAACTTCTGAATGCCGGCAGAGGACATCAGGCACCCAGAAAAGCAGCCCAACTCTTCGAAAGGAGGTAGGAAAAAATATAAAAGACAAAAAAAGAGACAAAAGAGGGAGGGACGGAGTTCCGTCCCGGGAAGGGAGTCTTAAAAAGAGAGAAGTTTCCAAACACCAGGAAACCCTCTCACTGCCGAATCTGTGCCGAGCTTTGGAAGTACAGAGGGCAACATAAAAGGGAGGGGAAAAAAAAAAAAAAAATAAACAATTAAAAATCGCGGATTGTGAGCCCTACGGGAACTCCCCCAGCGGAGAAGCAGCGCAGACGCCTGCACACGGCATTAGCAAGCGGGGGCTGGGCAGGGAAGTGCGGCGCGGGCTGTGTCCCTTAGAGTAAGAATCGGGCCGAATGTCCTGAGCGCTATCTGAGCGAAATAATTTGGGCTAGCAAACCAGACTGTGGGATATCTACCACACGAAAAGCCAGCCCTAACCTAAGACACCGCCAGGCCCGCGCACAGAACAAAGGACTGAACAGAGGTAGCCGGCTGCAGACCTTCCCCCTCCGGTGACAGGCAGCCAGAGCCGGAAGGGGGCAATCGCAGCCCCAGAGAGACACTATCTATAAAACTGTAAGCAGGCTTCTTTGCTAACTAAAACTTCTTGGGGGTCTGGACGGTCAATATCTGCCTGAGAAGGTGCGCCGGTTTTACACCCAGATAACCGAGTGGCGGGGAGGCAATAAGTCGCAGCATTGGCGCCCGCCAAACACCTCATCACCTGAGCTGCTCGACCTGGGAAGAACACAAAACGCAGGCCCAACCGAGTCTGCGCCTCTGAGGACTACCCGAGTGCCTGAACCTGAGCGGCTTGGACCTGGGAGCTCAGCCCAGGGCCGGCCTCTGATTGTTCCCGGCGGAACAACCTAGAGCCCAAGCAGTGTGGGCAGGGAGGTTACACGCGCCGTGAGCGGGGGCAGACCCAGTGTGGCCGAGGCACTTCGAGTGCACGCCAGTGTTATCTGTTTGCAGCATCCCTCCCTCCCTCCCCACAGCGCGGCTGAACAAGTGAGCCTAAATTAAAAAAAAAAAAAAAAAAAAAAATAGGGTCCTCCACCGTCCCCTTTGTGTCAGGGCGGGAACCAGACACTGAAGAGACCAGCAAACAGAAGAAGCTATAACAGAGGGAAACGCCTTGGAAGCTACAGGCCATAGATTAAAACCCTGTGGTTACTACGGATTACATAGGAAGGGGCCTATAGATCTTGAGAAATATAAGTCGGACTAAGGAACTGCCAAAAATGAACTGAACCCACAATACTCACAACAAAACCAGAGAAAGACCTAGATATATTTTTACTATTTTTACGATCAATCTTTCTTTCTTTTTTTTTTTTAATTAAAAAAAAAAATTTTTTTTAAGTCCTCTATTGTCCTTTAATTTTCACTTTTATAACTATTACTTTGCAAAAAAAAAAAAAAAAGACCCTATTTTTTTTTTTCTCTTCTTCTTCAGCAAACTTCATATATATATTTTATAATTTTTTGACCGTGGTTTTTTTTTTTTTTTTCTTCTTTTTCTTCTTTTCTTTAACATTGCATTTTTGAAATTCCAAACTCTACTCTAGATTTTTAATTTTAGCCTTTTGATATATGTTATCAATCCTGTACCTATAGTTTTTTTCATAATTGCTGTGACTTTTTTTTTTCCTCTGTTTCTTTCTCTTCTTCTTTTATATAACATCGTATATCTGCAATTCCAAACTCTACTCAAGATTTTTAATTTATGCTTTTTGGTATTTGATATCAATTTTGTACCTGTATTTTCTTTATAATTTTTGCGACATTGTTTTTGTTGGTTTGTTTGTTTTCTCTCTTTATTTTTCTTCTTCTTCTTCTTTTTTTTTTTTTTTTTTTTAACGTTGTATTTTTGAAATTCCAAACTCTACTCTAGATTTTTAATTTTTGCTGTTTGGTATTAGTTATCAATTTTGTACCTGTAGTTTCTTTATTACTTTCACGACCTTGTTTGTTTTTCTTTGTTCGTTTTTTCTCTCTTTCTTTTCCTTCTCCTTTTCATTAACATCGCATTTTTGAAATTCCAAACTCTACTCTAGATTTCTAATTTTTGTTTTTATGTATTTGTTACCAATTTTGTACCTTTAAGAACCCAATCTTCAGGACCCATTTTTCACTAGTGTACGAGATTACTGGCTTGACTGCTCTCTCTCCCTTTGGACTCTCCATTTTCCCCACCAGGTCACCTGTATCTCCTCCCTAACCCCTCTCTACTCTACCCAACTCTGTGAATTTCTGTGTGTTCCAGACGGTGGAGAACACTTAAGGAACTGATTACTGGCTGGATCTGTCTCCCGCCTTTTCATTTCCCCCTTTTATCCTTCTGGCCACCTCTGTCTCCTGCCTCCTTCTTCTCTTCCCTGTATAACTCCGTGAACATCTCTGAGTGGTCCAGTTGTGGAGTGCACATAAGGAAGTGACTACTGGCTAGCCCACTCTCTCCACTATTGATTCCACCTCATCTCATTTGGGTCACCTCTAACTCCCTCCTCCCTCTTCTCTTCTCCATGTAACGCTGTGAACCTCTCTGAGTGACCCTCACAGTAGAGAAACTTTTCATCTTTAACATAGATGTTTTATCAGTGGTGCTGTATAGAAGGAGAAGTTTTGAAATTACTGTAAAATTAAGACCGATAACTGGAAGTAGGAGGCTTAAGTCCAATCCCTGACTCCAGGGAACTCCTGACTCCAAGGAACATTAATTGACAGGAGCTCATCAAACGCCTCCATACCGACACTGAAACCAAGCACCACACAAGGGCCAACAAGTTCCAGGGCAAGACATAACAAGCAAATTCTCCAGCAACAAAGGAACACAGCCCTGAGCTTCAAGATACAGGCTGCCCAAAGTCACCCCAAAACCATAGACATCTCATAACTCATTACTGGACATTTCATTACACTCCAGAGAGAAGAAATACAGCTCCATCAACCAGAACATCAACACAAGCTTCCCTAACCAGGAAACCTTGACAAGCCACCTGTACAAACCCACACACAGCGAGGAAACGCCACAATAAAGAGAACTCCACAAACTGCCAGAATACAGAAAGGACACCCCAAACTCAGCAATTTAAACAAGATGAAGAGACAGAGGAATAGCCAGCAGATAAAGGAACAGGATAAATGCCCACCAAACCAAACAAAAGAGGAAGAGATAGGGAATCTACCTGATAAAGAATTCCGAATAATGATAGTGAAATTGATCCAAAATCTTGAAATTAAAATGGAATCACAGATAAATAGCCTGGAGGCAAGGATTGAGAAGATGCAAGAAAGGTTTAACAAGGACTTAGAAGAAATAAAAAAGAGTCAATATATAATGAATAATGCAATAAGTGAAATTAAAAACACTCTGGAGGCAACAAATAGTAGAATAACAGAGGCAGAAGATAGGATTAGTGAATTAGAAGATAGAATGGTAGAAATAAATGAATCAGAGAGGATAAAAGAAAAACGAATTAAAAGAAATGAGGACAATCTCAGAGACCTCCAGGACAATATTAAACGCTACAACATTCGAATCATAGGGGTCCCAGAAGAAGAAGACAAAAAGAAAGACCATGAGAAAATACTTGAGGAGATAATAGTTGAAAACTTCCCTAAAATGGGGAAGGAAATAATCACCCAAGTCCAAGAAACCCAGAGAGTCCCAAACAGGATAAACCCAAGGCGAAACACCCCAAGACACATAGTAATCAAATTAACAAAGATCAAACACAAAGAACAAATATTAAAAGCAGCAAGGGAAAAACAACAAATAACACACAAGGGAATTCCCATAAGGATAACAGCTGATCTTTCAATAGAAACTCTTCAAGCCAGGAGGGAATGGCAAGACATACTTAAAATGATGAAAGAAAATAACCTACAGCCCAGATTATTGTACCCAGCAAGGATCTCATTCAAGTATGAAGGAGAAATCAAAAGCTTTTCAGACAAGCAAAAGCTGAGAGAATTCTGCACCACCAAACCAGCTCTCCAACAAATACTAAAGGATATTCTCTAGACAGGAAACACAAAAATGGTGTATAAATTCGAACCCAAAACAATAAATTAAATGGCAACGGGGTCATACTTATCAGTAATTACCTTAAACGTAAATGGGTTGAATGCCCCAACCAAAAGACAAAGACTGGCTGAATGGATACAAAAACAAGACCCCTGCATATGTTGTCTACAAGAGACCCACCTCAAAACAGGGGACACATACAGACTGAAAGTGAAGGGCTGGAAAAAGATTTTCCATGCGAATAGGGACCAAAAGAAAGCAGGAGTAGCAATACTCATATCAGATAAAATAGACTTTAAAACAAAGACTGTGAAAAGAGACAAAGATGGTCACTACATAATGATCAAAGGATCAATCCAAGAAGAAGATATAACAATTATAAATATATATGCACCCAACACGGGAGCACCGCAGTATGTAAGACAAATGCTAACAAGTATGAAAGGAGAAATTAACAATAACACAATAATAGTGGGAGACTTTAATACCCCACTCACACCTATGGATAGATCAACTAAACAGAAAATTAACAAGGAAACACAAACTTTAAACGATACAATAGACCAGTTAGACCTAATTGATATCTATAGGACATTTCATCCCAAAACAATGAATTTCACCTTCTTCTCAAGCGCACATGGAACCTTCTCCAGGATAGATCACATCCTGGGCCATAAAGCTAGCCTTGGTAAATTCAAAAAAATAGAAATCACTCCAAGCATCTTTTCTGACCACAATGCAGTAAGATTAGATCTCAATTACAGGAGAAAAACTATTAAAAAATCCAACATATGGAGGCTGAACAACACGCTGCTGAATAACCAACAAATCACAGAAGAAATCAAAAAAGAAATCAAAATTTGCATAGAAACGAATGAAAATGAAAACACAACAACCCAAAACCTGTGGGACACGGTAAAAGCAGTCCTAAGGGGAAAGTTCATAGCAATACAGGCACACCTCAAGAAACAAGAAAAAAGTCAAATAAATAACCTAACTCTACACCTAAAGCAACTAGAAAAGGAAGAAATGAAGAACCCCAGGGTTAGTAGAAGGAAAGAAATCTTAAAAATTAGAGCAGAAATAAATGCAAAAGAAACAAAAGAGACCATAGCAAAAATCAACAAAGCCAAAAGCTGGTTCTTTGAAAGGATAAATAAAATTGACAAACCATTAGCCAGACTCATCAAGAAACAAAGGGAGAAAAATCAAATCAATAAAATTAGAAATGAAAATGGAGAGATCACAACAGACAACACAGAAATACAAAGGATCATAAGAGACTACTATCAACAATTATATGCCAATAAAATGGACAACGAGGAAGAAATGGACAAATTCTTAGAAAAGTACAACTTTCCAAAACTCGATCAGGAAGAAATAGAAAATCTTAACAGACCCTTCACAAGCACGGAAATTGCAACTGTAATCAAAAATCTTCCAGCAAACAAAAGCCCAGGTCCAGACGGCTTCACAGCTGAATTCTACCAAAAATTTAGAGAAGAGCTAACACCTATCCTGCTCAAACTCTTCCAGAAAATTGCAGAGGATGGTAAACTTCCAAACTCATTCTATGAGGCCACCATCACCCTAATACCAAAACCTGACAAAGATCCCACAAAAAAAGAAAACTACAGGCCAATATCACTGATGAACATAGATGCAAAAATCCTTAACAAAATTCTAGCAATCAGAATCCAACAACACATTAAAAAGATCATACACCATGACCAAGTGGGCTTTATCCCAGGGATGCAAGGATTCTTCAATATCCGCAAATCAATCAATGTAATACACCACATTAACAAATTGAAAAATAAAAACCATATGATTATCTCAATAGATGCAGAGAAAGCCTTTGACAAAATTCAACATCCATTTATGATAAAAACTCTCCAGAAAGCAGGAATAGAAGGAACATACCTCAACATAATCAAAGCTATATATGACAAACCCACAGCAAACATTATCCTCAATGGTGAAAAATTGAAAGCATTTCCTCTAAAGTCAGGAACAAGACAAGGGTGCCCACTTTCACCATTACTATTCAACATAGTTTTGGAAGTTTTGGTCACAGCAATCAGAGCAGAAAAAGAAATAAAAGGAATCCAAATTGGAAAAGAAGAAGTAAAGCTCTCACTGTTTGCAGATGACATGATCCTCTACATAGAAAACCCTAAAGACTCCACCAGAAAATTACTAGAACTAATCAATGACTATAGTAAAGTTGCAGGATATAAAACCAACACACAGAAATCCCTTGCATTCCTATACACTAATAATGAGAAAACAGAAAGAGAAATTAAGGAAACAATTCCATTCACCATTGCAACGGAAAGAATAAAATACTTAGGAATATATCTACCTAAAGAAACTAAAGACCTATATATAGAAAACTATAAAACACTGGTGAAAGAAATCAAAGAGGACACTAACAGATGGAGAAATATACCATGTTCATGGATTGGAAGAATCAATGTAGTGAAAATGAGTATACTACCCAAAGCAATCTATAGATTCAATGCAATCCCTATCAAGCTACCAACAGCATTCTTCACAGAGCTAGAACAAATAATTTCACAATTTGTATGGAAAAACAAAAAACCTCGAATAGCCAAAGCGATCTTGAGAAAGAAGAATGGAACGGGAGGAATCAACCTACCTGACTTCAGGCTCTACTACAAAGCCACAGTTATCAAGACAGTATGGTACTGGCACAAAGACAGAAATATAGATCAATGGAACAAAATAGAAAGCCCAGAGATAAATCCACGCACATATGGACACCTTATCTTCGACAAAGGAGGCAAGAATATACAATGGATTAAAGACAATCTCTTTAACAAGTGGTGCTGGGAACTCTGGTCAACCACTTGTAAAAGAATGAAACTAGAACACTTTCTAACACCATACACAAAAATAAACTCAAAATGGATTAAAGATCTAAACGTAAGACCAGAAACTATAAAACTCCTAGAGGAGAACATAGGCAAAACACTCTCTGACATACATCACAGCAGGATCCTCTATGACCCACCTCCCAGAATATTGGAAATAAAAGCAAAAATAAACAAATGGGACCTAATTAACCTTAAAAGCTTCTGCACATCAAAGGAAACTATTAGCAAGGTGAAAAGACAGCCTTCAGAATGGGAGAAGATAATAGCAAATGAAGCAACTGACAAACAACTAATCTCGAGAATATACAAGCAACTCCTACAGCTCAACTCCAGAAAAATAAATGACCCAATCAAAAAATGGGCCAAAGAACTAAATAGACATTTCTCCAAAGAAGACATACAGATGGCTAACAAACACATGAAAAGATGCTCAGCATCACTCATTATCAGAGAAATGCAAATCAAAACCACTATGAGGTACCATTTCACGCCAGTCAGAATGGCTGCAATCCAAAAGTCTACAAGTAATAAATGCTGGAGAGGGTGTGGAGAAAAGGGAACCCTCTTACACTGTTGGTGGGAATGCAAACTAGTACAGCCACTATGGAGAACAGTGTGGAGATTCCTTAAAAAACTGGAAATAGACATGCCTTATGATCCAGCAATCCCATTGCTGGGCATACACACTGAAAAAACCAGAAGGGAAAGAGACACGAGTACCCCAATGTTCATCGCAGCACTGTTTATAATAGCCAGGACATGGAAGCAACCTAGATGTCCATCAGCAGATGAATGGATAAGAAAGCTGTGGTACATATACACAATGGAGTATTATTCAGCCATTAAAAAGAATACATTTGAATCAGTTCTAATGAGGTGGATGAAACTGGAGCCTATTATACAGAGTGAAGTAAGCCAGAAAGAAAAACACCAATACAGTATACTAACGCATATATATGGAATTTAGAAAGATGGTAACAATAACCCTGTGTACGAGACAGCAAAAGAGACACTGATGTATAGAACAGTCTTATGGACTCTGTGGGAGAGGGAGAGGGTGGGAAGATTTGGGAGAATGGCATTGAAACATGTAAAATATCATGTATGAAATGAGTTGCCAGTCCAGGTTCGATGCACGATACTGGATGCTTGGGGCTGGTGCACTGGGACGACCCAGAGGGATGGAATGGGGAGGGAGGAGGGAGGAGGGTTCAGGATGGGGAACACATGTAAACCTGTGGCGGATTCATTTTGATATTTGGCAAATCTAATACAGTTATGTAAAGTTTAAAAATAAAATAAAATTAAAAAAAAAAAAAAAAAAAAAAAAGAATACAAAATGCTACAAATGAAAAGGCAGGCAAGGAGGCACAGGGGAGGGCAGGTGTGATCAATCAGCTTGCTGGTTAGAACAGGTCTTTTTTTTTTTTTCTTACCTAAAACCGTCTTAGGTGACCAATTACTAACACATGGAATATTTTCATCTTATTTACCTTCTGCTGTGCACCTCTTCCTTCTGCGAGTAGTAGTAGTGTTAGTTGTCCAGTTGCGTCTGTCTCTTTGCGATCCCATGGACAGAGGAGCCTACCAGTGGGATTTCCCAGGCAAGAATACTGGGGTGGGTAGCCATTTCCTCATCTAGGGGATCTTCCCGACCCAGGGATCAAACTTGGGTCTCTCACACTGCAGGCAGATTCTTTACTGTCTGAGCCACCAGGGAAGTTCCTTCCTCCTGTTTCTCCCCCGGAAAAGAGTAATCACCCATGTCTCAAATAGTACTTTAGCAGAAACAATCTCTTCCCCTAGCTTCACGGGAGGGATCTCAAAGCTTCTACAGTTGCAGTTTTGTTTAAACCCAAATCTCTCGCCTGGGTTTTCCCCAAGATCTCCAGCTTTCTGGTCATTACTATTCAAGCATTTATTTCTAATGGCTCAAACAAAACCCTCACCAGTCTCACATACTTGCAGGGGTCCAGTGCCCTCTTGGAAATTCTGTGGATTCCTGGTGGGTTTACAGTCTCTGCCATCTCTTGACTTTGATTTGTGGGTCCCATTAAATTTCACCTGCATTTTATCTCTTGTCATCATTCTCTTTTGCCACCTCAAACGAACTCTAGCATAAAAATCCACTGGAGTTTTTACTTACCAAGAAACAAGTCCCTGGTATGTACACTAGACTTTTGTGGAGGTTTGAGGGGAGTATAGTGAACAGAGGTTACAGAATAGCAAAGCTTAGTACTATATTAATAATATTAGGCATTACTGTTCCTTGCTGTCCTGTCCCCTGCCTGAGGGACCACCTCCTGGCTGAGCTCTCTGTCCGCTGCTCCAGACATCATGTCACCCAGACCCACATTCTTATCATAAGTCATCCCTCTTCTCGCCACTCCCCAGAACTCATTAAATTCTTCAACTTCATTTTGCAGAGTAATTCAGCCTTATGTCTATTCTGCAGCATCCTTCCAGACAACACTGCAGGGAATGGAGGCAGAACAGCGTCTACCCCTTTCACACTCCAGAAAGTCCATCAATGATATTTACCTAAATAACAAGTTGAAATAAATCCAGTCCTTCCTTCCAATGAGTAACAGAATGTTCCAATGAGTAACAGAAGAGCAATCACTTCTTCTTCCCCACATAACATTTTCCCCTTTCTACTGCACTCATTCGGCATTTTACACCAGTTAATGTCTGTTTACAACATCAAGTGCATACAAGGTTTTATGGGCTAGACTGTAGTCACAGTTTTGATTCTTGAGATTTTGATAAAGAATTCATGTCACTCAAATTTCATAGCAGAATTCTGCTCTGCTATTAATGTTGCCCTTGAGTATATTATAGAAACACAGCGGAATAGATGAGAGAAAGAACAAAAGAGATGAAGTGATTTGAAGTCAAATACCCTGGATAGAACCTCTTACTTCCCATGGGTTTACCACAGAACTGAAGAACAAGAGGAAAACAAAACAGAAGCCCCATCGCACAGTGGAAAAAAATAACTCACATTTCATTTTCCTCATTCATTATCCAGCACTCTAGTTGGTGGATATGGTCAAATAGTTTAATTCAAAGCTGACCACAAACACAGTTCTAGGTGGAAGACATCACTGCACAGCACTCCTGTAGTTTTGCTATGGTTGGAGGCAGAGGACCCAGAATGACAGGAAGAAACCTTATGGAAACAGAATATTTCGGTAATGACTTCATCACAGTGTCTTTCTTGAGCCCCCAGTCCATGGCATCTGGGTGGAAGATCCCATTTGGCCTCCTTCAAGACGCCTTGGGGTCAGAATGGAAAGAAACAAGCAAAATTTACATAGACTCTTTCATTGTCCACTGTGATACTTACAAAACTTCCATTAACAAGTAAAGGTCTACATCTATTACCATCACCTCCCCTTCTATTTTACATGTTCTCATCCTTGGATCCTGCAAAGGCTGCAAAGCAGGTGGTTCATATTTGTTCTCTGGGGCTGCCATTACAAAATACCACAGACGGAGTGGCTTAAACAATGAAAACAGATTTTTCACAGCTTTGGAGACAGCAAATCTGAGATCAAGGTGTCAGCAGGTTGGGTTTCTTTGGAGGCGTCTCCTCTCTCCTTGGGCTTCCCTGGTAGCTCAGCTGGTTAAAAATCCACCTATAATGCAATGCAGGAGACCACAGTTCAATTCCTGGGTCGGGAAGAGCCACTGGAGAAGGGATAAGCTACCCATTCCAGAACTCTTGGGCCTTCCTGGTGGCTCAGCTGGTAAAGAATCCGCCTGCAATGTGGGAGACCTAGATTCAGTCCCTGGCTTGGGAAGATCCCCTGGAGAAAGGAATGGCTACCCACTCCAGTATTCTGGCCTGGAGAATTCCTATAGTCCATGGGGTTACAAAGAGTCGGACATGACTGAGTGACTTTCACTCACTCACTCCTCTCTCCTTGGCTACGGCTGCCTTCTCACTGAGTCCTCAAATGACCTTTCCTCTTATAAGGATACCAGTTAGATTGGATTAGGGCTTGTCCTAACTTAATCACCTCTTTCACGGCCCTCCAAATGCAGTCACATGCTGAGGTACTGGGGGTTAGGACTTCAACATATGAATTCGGTGGAACACAAATCAACTATAACAGTAGCCAAGGTCAATAATTCACTGGCAAGTCTTTCTCTACCCAACACCACCTCCATCCATCCTTGCCACACACAATGAAACAACAGGAATCATTTGTAAAACAGCAGTTCTTTCTTATGGCATTTGATGATTCTCTTATATATTTATGCACTTCCAATTTCATAGGTTGCTTTGATAATCAAAGAGAAAAGAAATAGCTATAATTCTGCCTTTATTAAAGCACACTGGGTTTGTTAAAATCAGTTCTATTCTTGTACCTGAATTCAGTGTGCTCTGAGGCATAATATAGGCATTCCTAGTTACCCAGGGAGGTGGTACAGACTATATCTAAGCTTTTGATTCAACTGAACATTTGTCATTTATTAACACCTACTATTTCCCAGACATCATTGAGCTCTGATTCAAAGTAGGTCTTAGTGCTTACCCACGAGTTGGTTCATAATTTAATGGGTAAAAGACATATGCATAAAGAACTAAACCTACTTCATAAGATAAAAAATAATTTTACAAAGTGCTTTAAATTGAAATTTAAAATTTGAAATTAGCAAGATTGGCCATCTTCGCACACATGCAAAGTTCCAAGTTGGCAATACATGGTCATTTTAATGATGTCATCCTTCAACCTTGCCTCATCACTAGGAGAATGCTGATTTCTCCCCATTTATTTTTGTTGCCCTCAAGCAAGCACTGTATGCTTGAGGATGCAATAAGTAGCCTGGTGAGAACCACACTTTGGAGAACAGGGAGGAACTTTTTTCTGTTCTAATGCATTGAGTTTATCATTGGGGGTCCTAGAAAATATATCACAGGCTATATGCTGAGGACCGAAAACATCATAAAACCCACACTGGTAGGTCACCTGGCAGAACTGACATAGGATGGGGAAATTTGAGGCAACTGGATTCCACGTATCTGATATAGGAAACCATCTCATTCAAAGATTGCCTCTATCAACAAATAGCCAAGAAGGGTTGTGCTTTGTAATTCATATGAAATTATAACAATAACAGCAGATAATATTTATTGAAAGTTGACTCTGGACATGGCACTTTATGTATATTAGCTTATTTATCTTATTTATCTTCTAATCAACCAGGCAGGTGCTATTATTGTGCCCATTGTTCAGATGAAATAAAAATCAGAGCGATTAATACACCTAAGGTCACAGAGGCACAATAGGGCAGAGCTGGGATTCAAACCCCAGCAGCCTGGCTCCAGAGCCTTCAGTCTTCCACAACATTCCATGGGATGTTCCAAATGTGCCATACTGTGTAGCACATCATAGCTTCCCAAACTAGCTCTCACATATAAGTACTTGTTTGCCATTTGGTAAACAAATTCACCCAGTAGTTCATTGGCTGCTATTTTCACTCCTCTTGTATAAAAGGAGTGCATGCTTACAGAAATTATCTTAAATCATTGCTTTATTTCACTGAGTAATTCTAGTGATGGAATAACAAGAATCAAGAGATGATGAACATAATTTGGGGCATATGGTGGGTGGAGGAGGGGGCACCTGGGTCTTGAAATACCTCTTAAGATAGCATGTAATTAATTACCTAAGTAATTACCTAAGTGTAAGGTCCTGAAAAAGAAAGTCTCCAAAAAGACTTGGTGTTATGGGTTGAATGGTGTTTCCCCCTACTAGTTCGTATGTTAAAGTGCTAAAGCCCCAGTTCCCCACAATGTGACCATATTGAGAGGTAAGGTCTTTCTAGGGGTAAGTCAATATAAATGAGGTCATTAGGATGAACTCTAATGCAATAGGACTAGAGTCCTTATAAGAAGAGGAAATTTGGACACAGACACACACCCAGGGGGAAGACAATGAGAAGATGGCCATTAACAAGCCAAGTGGAGCGATCTGGAACAAATCCTTCTCTCATGGCCCACAGAAGGAACCAACTGTGCCAAGACCTTGATGTCAGACAACCAGCCCCCAGAAGTGTGAGAAAAGCAATTTCTGTCATTTAAGCCACCCAATCTGTGGGACTTGGCTGTGGCAGCCCTAGCAATCTAAAACACTGGTCAAGAGATTATTGTGTCCTTGGGGGGCAGCAGGCCTCAGAGGAAGCAATAGAATGGATAAAAGAATGGTAGTCCTGCATCTGCACATTCAGTCATGTCATTTCATTTTCTCTTCACAACAAGCCAACATTTAAGTATTATCCCCACCTACACATGACTGCCAAGTACATATTCCTAAAATATTTCTTTCAGCATGTTGCCCACCTGGCCAACACCTCCAGCAGCTCCCCCATTGTCTTGAGGCAAAAGCCCAAAATCTTCCCAAGGGGTCCTGAAAACTCCCTTGTCATTTTTAAGCTATTGAACAGGCAACATCGTCCTGCAGGCGCACACAGTCACAGTATCGTGGTGAAGGAAAGTTGGGCAGTCATCTTCCAGAACAAGGAGGAAATTCTACACCCTCACAGACCACCCGTGCTGCCAAGGGACAAGGAGCAAGATTTTCTACACAAGAGACCGTCCCTAGTTTCAAGCGGGTAATATACACACCTGGTAAACAAAAGATTCTCAGACTTCTAATGCTTTCAAATCCTGAGCTACATCCCAGTTTCTATTCGGACAGATATCCAGCCTTCTCATATCAAATCCTTGGCTTCAAGTTGCCAGAAGTCCATTTACAGGTGAAGATTGATATGGTGCAGTATTTGGGTAAATTGCATTTTCTTTCCTGTCTAGACATGTTTTCAAATGATCTTTCTTCTAAGGAATCCGGAAACAGCTTTAGAGATATTACCTAATTCAACACGTCCTACATGAGAGCTGAAGGGTGTTTTACCAGCCTGGTTTGGGAGACGAAATTACTTTGACAAGAAGACAACCAAGAACATCACCTTTCCCGTGAGTCCTAATGACTGCCCTGGTCATTACAACAGACTAAGAGCAACCTTTTTATCCTGAACTCCCTTGGTTCCATGTTGATTTTTCTCTGTCTCTGTCTTGGATGACATAAGAACTCCAGTTTTTGTTGTCCTACAGGCTCAGCTTTGAGCCTGGAGATAAATGAAGAGCCCCATCACCCAGCCAGAAGGCAGACTCTGGGAGGCAGCCTCGCTGTCTGTCAGCCCAATGTGAGCACGACAAGCAAGCTGCAGTCTTGTCCTCTGAGCACAGTTTGGGACACAGCCCACACCACCTCCCAGTGTCCAAGCTCCTTTTTTTTTTTTTTTAATCTTTATTTGCCATATATCAAAATGAATCTGCCACAGGTATACATGTGTTCCCCATCCTGAACCCTGAACTTTTCCTGCAGGAACTGCAGATTCCATCTTATTTACTAGCGAACTGTCAATCCGCCCCATCTTTGCATCACTCTAATCCTTAGCAGCCACATCCTGTCCCTGTCCACTGCATACCCAATCTAATGAGCAAACATTCTCCCTGCCACCCCCGCTACCGCCTAATTAGACCTCCAGGGTGACAAGGCTCTTACCCATCACCAGTCCATTTTTAAGCCCCCCGATCCACCAACATGCACTGCTCTCCTTGACGACCAGTCCCCCCAACCACAGGTTCACAAGCCTGCCTGCACACTGGAATTATCCATGGAGATGATAAAAGTCCTGAAACCCAGGCTGCACCCCAGACAATCATATGAGAATTTCCAGGAGTGAAACCCAAGCATCAGCATTTCTGTAACGGTCCCCATGTGAGGCTACTCTGCAGTCAAGTCTGAGAACAATGGCTCTAGGCCATTTCCCCAGTGGAACCTCATTTCCTCACGGTACAGAGCTGAGGTCTCAGCACGGCACACGGCTGCACCCAGGTAGGTAATGACAAGCATCAGAAAGTAACACCAAAGCCAGGGAATGAAGAAAATTGGTCCCCAGCCATTGCAGAAGATGGGACGATCCAGACAGCTGATATTAGAAGAGGAAATTGCCAATTGCTGGGCATTTGCTGCTGTGCTATTGAAAGTGGGTCAGAGCCTCATGTTATATTCAAAAAATGGCATGTAGTGCATCATAATTGGTAATAAGAAAACCCATCATAAACTTACAGGATCCAAACCACTCATAATTAAGGTTGGAGACTAGAGTCAACCTCTATCACAGCCCAGCTCATTACACTGGGTCTGATGACACCCTGGGGACAAGTCACTTCTCCTGAAATGACACAATTGCATTGAGGAATCACATACAGTATCACTAATGTGCCACGTGGGTGGTTAGTTCTGGAAGATCATATCCTGGGCAGGAGATTGAATGAGATGATCTTTAAGATCCTCTTTAGTGCTGAGAAGTCTTTGATTTCAGGTGACAAGCCCTGAGGGTTCTAGAGAATGCTAGGAAGAAAATGAATGAGCTGTGGTCTGCCTGGGCCACTCCTCTGCTCTGCAGAGTGAAGCCAGGAGGAACAGAAAGCCCTGCTGTTCAGACAATGTCACAGGTTGGATCTGGCATCGCTGCAAGACATGAGCTGACCAGAGACAATCATTCTGGTTCCAGAAAGCCGGGGGTGTGACTCCAAGTGACAGCCAGGAAGACAGTGTGGGTGAGAAGAGCCCTTGTGCTCCAAAGGGAATAATTTGTTTCTCTGCCTTGCTTCCTGGCTTCCCAGAAAGCCAACAATGAATGCTGCAGAGTGAACTGTGCCATGTGGAGATGTTTACCTGCCTCTGATCACCGTCCTAGGGGAAGCTCAAATTCACTTAGGGCTTTTGTTAGTTCCCACTGCCAAGGGCTGTGTCACCTCTCCTAGGCTTGTGGAGCACCCCTGAGAAGTGTTTTTCTCATTTGTGCTGCTTGGTAACTTGGTCATGCCCTTGTAACTCCTCAAGGTTCCCCTGCAACAACCAGCTTCATCAGGGAACACCAACGGAGAAGGGATACGAGGTCCTCCCACTTACTGGGAAAATAGCCATCACAGCAAACAACGTAACAGTTGGTGACAGGCATTTGCAAAAATAAATAAGTAAATAAAATAAGGCAGGCAGAAGGAAGAGCTATTTAGAAAGGAAAGATCCAGAAACTTCAGTTAGCCGGGATGGAATTGATTACAAACGGCTCTCATGTCAGTTGGCTGGAGTCTGACGCCAAGGCCAAAGTCAGATATCAGATTCCTCACACAGTACCACGGAGATCAAACTCCATGAACACAAACTACTCCCCTCATCCCCATCAAATGGTTCCCCCAATGTCTTGTTGATAACAAGAGGGATAGACTGGGAAAACGGTTAAGTCTGCTTCTCAAAAGTGAGTCAGCATACACGTGAATAAGGCTCCAGTGAAAAGGAGATAAGCCATCTTCACATCCCATTATTCTTTTTACACTCAAGTGCTTTAGGCCAGGCCCAGGCCTCCTTCTTTATGTCACTAGGGTTTAAACCTGTGGCCCCAGGGAATGCCAAGAGGGAAGGCCCTGTAACCCAGCCCATCCTACACCAGAGGCTTCCAAAGTGAAAGTGTTAGTCACTCAGTCATGTCCAACTCTTTGCAACCCCATGGACTGTAGCCCACCAGGCTCCTCTGTAGGTAGAAGCCTCCAGGCAAGAATACTAGGGTGGGTAGCCATTCCCTTTTCCTGGGGATCTTCCCAACCCAGAGATCAAATCTGGGTCTCCTGCATTGCAGGTTCATTCTTTACTGTCTGAGCCACCAGGGAAGCCCTCTGCTCCAAAAACAACCCTCAGAGGCTGGTTTAGGGGGACCAACTGGATTTCAATAAGGTGTCATTTTCCCATAGACCATGTTGCTATTTGGGATGGGATAATGTCTTACTGTTGGGGACTGTCTTAATCTTTTCAGCTCATTTATAGCTCTAATCCCTACCCATAAAATGCTAGCAGAGGAACTTCCCTGGCGGTCCAACAGTTAAGACTTCCAATGCAGGAGGTACAGGTTTGACCCCTGGTTGGGGAACTAAGATCCCACATGCCTCACAGCCAAAAAACCAAAACATGGAACAGAAGCAATGTTGTAACAAATTCAATAGAGACTTTTAAAATGGTCCATGTCAAAAGAAATCTTTTTTAAAAAAAACTTTAAAGAACTTTTTAAAATGCTACTAGAGTTCCTAGTCATTCAGCTCAGTTCAGTCACTCAGTCGTGTCTGACTTTTTGTGACCCCATGAACCACAGCATGCCAGGCCTCCCTGTCCATCACCAACTCCTGGAGTTTACTCAAACTCATGTCCATTGAGTTGGTGATGCCATCCAACTATCTCATCCTCTGTCATCCCCTTCTCCTCCTGCCTTCAATCTTTCCCAGCATCAGGGGCTTTTCAAATGAGTCAGCTCTTTGCACCAGGTGGCCAAAGTACTGGAGTTTCAGTTTCAAAATCAGTCCTTCCAATGAACACCCAGGACTGATCTCCTTTAGGATGGACTGGTTGGATCTCCTTGCAGTCCAAGGGACTCTCAAGAGTCTTCTCCAACACCATAGTTCAAAAGCATCAATTCTTCGGTGCTCAGCTTTCTTCACAGTCCAACTCTCACATCCATACATGACTACTGGAAAAACCATAGCCTTGACTAGACGGACCTTTGTTGACAAAGTAATGTCTCTGCTTTTTAATATGCTGTCTAGGTTGGTCATAACTTTCCTTCCAAGGAGTAAGCGTCTTTTAATTTCATGGCCGCAGTCCTAGTCATTGGAGAAACCTAAATATGCCCCCTTTCTGAAAGACCCGGGGTAAGGGTGACAGTGATGTTCCAGGGAGAGAACACTTGAAAGAGCATCTCTACATGTGTGTATCTTATTTGTGCATGGTTTCTGCTAAAACTTCCTTCAGGCAAGTGTTATTAGTTTATAAAACAATGGAATGCTGGCCATTGCTCCTCATGAAATCAGAGATCCCACCAAGAACTGATCCAGGTGGTTACCTAGCAACAGCTCCAATACAGCAGCAAGCTGCAATAACTGCTCTGGGGCTTCCCTGGTGGACTCACTGGTAAAGAGTCTGCCTACCAAAGCCTGAGACTCAGGTTCAGCTCCTGGATCAGGAAGATCCCCTGGAGAAGGAAATGGCAACCCATTCTAGTATTCTTGCCTGGGAAGTCTCATGAACAGAGGAGCCTGGGGGGCTACAGTCCATGGGGACCCAAAAGAGTTGGACGCATCTTAGCAACTAAACAACAAACAAACGTAACTGCTCCAGGGATTAGGAAGGTACTGCTCTCTGAAGTAAGCCTGGGTCATCCTTGAACCATTCGCTAGAAAGTTCCACTTTATATTGCATTGAAATTTATCTCCTTCTGACTTCCACCTGCTGGACCTGAGTATGACCTCTAAAGAGCACAAGATATGAGTTGCCTACCCCTTCCACACAGCTGTCCTCTAAATATTTGAAGAAAGCTGCCTTATCTCCCCAAATTTAGCAAGGAGCCTGATTCAATTCTTCCTATACAGTTTTATCATCTTGAGATCACTTACTGTGTCTCAGTCACTTACTGGTGTGACCTTTGATTATCACAAAATGCCATCAGGTAAGTTTATTACTCCCATTTGATGGAGGAAGCCGAGCAATCAGCTTGAATCTCCACGAGAAGTAAAGGGCATGGTCCACATTTACTTGTTTCGAAGTTCATGCTCCTCTCGTTACAAACCTGCGGTTCCCACACCTGACTCCCAGAATCCCCTGGAAAGATCTATTTTAAAAACAGAAATACATAGGTTCTCAAGCAGATTTAGTGAACTGGAGCCAGATGAGTCTGACAGAACTGATTCAGAGATCAGCATTTAAAAACTGTTGCCTCAGGTGGAGCATTAACCTCCTCAACTTTCAGTTTCCCTTTTGGGGGACAACAAACCTTATAATTTAAAAATCAACATTCTGGGACTTCTCTGGTGGCCCAGTGGTTAAGAATCTGCCTTCCAATGCAGGGGACATGGGTTTGATCCCTCCCTGGTCTGGGAAGATCCCATATGCCTTGGGGCGACTAAGCTCGTGTGCCACGGTGACATAACAAAGATCACACATCATGCAGCTAAGACCTGATGCAGCCAAATAAATACATTTAAAATTTTTTTAAAAAATCAACATTCTTCCTACAACGTGTAATCCAAATGAGGCCTTGCCAGTACACTCCCGAATAGACCCAAGACTTTCTCTGCTCTGGGCGGATGTGCCAACAATGGAACCTGAGGTTGCATAGGGAAAGCTCCACCCCAGCACACAGCCTCCACCACCTGCCAAAGCTGGAGATGTGACAGGGCCACTCACCTCTGTCCCTCTGGCTGCTTTCTCCTCACACTCACCTGCATGAGGCACATCTCTTGAAGGCGATTAAAATTATACAATGTCCTGATTTCAATCCTCCTGTAACCATGCTGAATATTTTCCACTTAAAAAAAAAATTAAGTTTTAATTAAGTTTTCTCATCAAAAACCACTCCTGCTGATAATGTCAGGAAGGTCTGAGAAAGTAATTACGTGCACAATCTGTTTTTGACACACTTCCTTCTCCACTGGGACATTTCTTCGGTTTCCTTTACTTCATTAACAATCCCTTGCTGCCATAGGAAGGCCTGCTTTCCTCTCTATTTACCATAATAGAGACAAAGAACCAGGTTGCTTCCTTGTACACGACTGCGACTCCTGCACTGAATGGACCGCAGGGCATCAGCTTCCACCTGTGAGTCTTCCTGGGACCTTTTCCCTTCATGCTGACCATCTACCAGGGCAGTTACAGGGCCGGGCGGAAGTCTACATGGGTGCTATGGTTGAGCCCATGGTTTACACTTCATATCCCCACTTCCAGGCTACCATACGTAGGCAGCACATTTAGAAATATGCTCGAGTCTCTGATTTCCTGAAGCTAAGCGTGATAAAATGATACCCGATTATGAGCAGATTCAAAATTGTTTGGCATTTGGCAAACTAACATCAGTGTTTTCTATGCCTGGCTCCAAATCCTGATATTAGGTTCTTAGAGCTGCCATAACAAATCATCACATACTGACTTAAAAAAAGAAAAAAAAACCCAGACATTTATTCTGTCAATTCTAGGGAACAGGAAGTCTGAAACTGGGTGTTGACCGGGTTATGTTCCCTCTGAAGGCTCTAGAGGAGCATCCTTCCTGGCCTCTTCTACCTTCTGGTGGCTCCTGGCAACCTTTGGTTTGCAGATGCATAACTCCTATTTCTGCCTCTGCATTTGTGCATGCCCTTCTTCCCTCTGTTCCTGGGTCCTTTCTCCTTCTCACAAAGCAGTCACTGGACTTAGGTCCACCCTAAACTCAGGATGATTTCATCTCCAGTTCCTGAACTAATTCCATCTACCAGCCAATAGCAAGTATCCACCACCATAGACTGAGCAAACTCGAGTGATTCCAGCCCCCTGGCCTTCAGGTTACCCCAGCTGACACCAAGTGGAGCAGAGATGAGCTATCTGTAACTCCAAAATTCCTACCAGTGTTCCAGACTCATGAGCAAAATAAATGTTGTTGTAAACCATTAACTGTTAGGTGTTTGTTACACAACATTAAATAACTGGAGCACTCTACCTCTAGCCATCTCAATCTTTCTAAAATCCACTTTTTTTAGATTACATAATAGAAGTCTACTTTACAACACAATATAACAGGTCAAATTCAACATGTCCAAAGTAAAATTCAGCTTTCCTCCAAGCCTTATTTTATCCCAGTTTTCTGTCTCAGTGACTGGGACCACCATTCGCCCTATAAGCAAGCTAGAAACATAAGGGTCATGCTTACAACCCTCCCTCCAACCACAGTCAGTCAGTACCAAGTTCCATTGCTTCTGACTCTTCCATGTGTTCAAAATCCATTCATGGCTCCCTTCTCTACAACGTCCATGTGAGATACTGTCATCTCTCACCTGGATGCAATAGTGCTCTAACTGAGCTTGCTACCTCTCCATTTCAATGGCACTAGAGCAATTTCTGCAAACCACAGATGGGTTCCCTTTACCTCCCTGGCTTAAAACCCTTCAGTGACTTCCAATTGCTCTTAGGATCAAACCCCCAATCCTTAAAGTGGTTATAAGGTCCTACATGGTCTGGTCTCCACCTCTACTCCAAATTCATCTCACCCTGAGTCCTCCCTTGTTCTCTGGACTCCAGCACCATGGCCAGGACCCTCTTTAAATGACCTGCTGTTCTCACCACAGAACATCAGCACCAGCACCTGCCATATACTTCTGCACCCCACTCCTCCCTGAGTTAATCTCTCTTCAGCTTTTGGTCTTCTTTTAAATATCCCTTATTCAAGGAAGCCCTCTGCCCCAGACAAGAGATTCCTTCATTTACGTCTCATGCTGCATGCTACACTAGTGTTGATCTGTGTGGTTTTTTGATTCATGGGTGCCTCCTCCACTAGACTCAAATTCAAGACAGCAGAAATGGGGGCTTCTTCTGCTCTCTACTCTATTCCTAGTTCTTAACCACATAACGTATGAACAACATCTACATGCTGAGTGAATGAACCATTTGTCCTCTATCTTTAAATCTACCTCAAAACCTTGCTCAAGATAGATTTTTAATAAATTATCAATGAGTGGAGAGGTTATTTTGAATTACTCCAAAAAGTTCCTGCAGCATATAAAGCTTAGAAGAGAAACAGTTGAACCTCAAAGTTCAGAAATACAAACCGTCTTCCAGCTGTTGATCCATGAATTCTTAAAAGGCAACACTCCAAGGGATTATGACAAGGGGGAAAGGGGTTTAAAAATAGAAGATGTGACTTGCACACTTTTCCTTAAGGGCCTAATAGCTTTAGTATTTTGTCCCTTCAGTTCAGTTCAGTCACTCAGTCATGTCTGACTCTTTGCGACCCCATGAATCGCAGCACGCCAGGCCTTCCTGTCCATTACCAACTCCCGGAGTTTACCCAAAATCATGTCCATCAAGTCAGTGATTCCATCCAGCCATCTCATCCTCTGTCGTCCTCTTCTCCTCCTGCCCCGAATCCCTCCCAGCATCAGGGTCTTTTCCAATGAGTCAACTCTTTGCATGAGGTGGCCAAAGTATTGGAGTTTCAGCTTCAGCATCAGTCCTTCCAATGAACACCCAGGACTGATCTCCTTTACAGACTCTTATTTTGTCCCTTACATACTCTTATTTTGTTAAGTGGGCAGTATTGTAAACAACACTATATAGAAAGAAATGGAAAGAAACTGGTGTCATGAATCCATGCAAATGAGACCAATTTATTGTGGTTGTAGTTTTTCTCTAATTTTTAGGATAAAAGTTTTTTAGATTAAAAACACAAAGAAACATGATGGCTATCTAAACACATGATAGCCAAATGGTCTGATCATGGGACAACATTGGTTCTAGATTCAGAAATAATTTTCCCAGTTTTGTCCATGTCTCACTGATAGTTTTGAAACTCTCCAAAGATGAATCCATTTGTTTCTTCTACTTCTTTGGTCTTGTTTACTTCACATCCCTAAAAGGTCTGTGATTGATATGCAGCTTGCTGATCTGATGTTACCTTGGTCCTAATCTGGAGACAATAAATATTATTGACTTAAAGGTTTCATTAAGCACCATGATCAAAGTCTTTGGCTGTGTGGATCACATTAAACTGTGGAAAATTCTTCAAGAGATGGGAATACCAGACCACCTGACCTTCCTCTTGAGAAACCTGTATGCAGGTCAGGAAGCAACAGTTAGAACTGGACATGGAACAACAGACTGGTTCCAAATAGGAAAAGGAGTACGTCAAGGCTGTATATTGTCATCCTGCTTAAATTTAACTTATATGAAGAGTACATCATGAGAAACGCTGGGCTGGAGGAAGCACAAGCTGGAATCAAGATTGCCGGGAGAAATATCAATAACCTCAGATATGCAGATGACACCACCTTATGGCAGAAAGTGAAGAGGAACTAAAGAGCCTCTTGATGAAAGTGAAAGAGGAGAGTGAAAAAGTTGGCTTAAAGCTCAACATTCAGAAAACGAAGATCATGGCATCCGGTCCCATTACTTCATGGCAAATAGATGGGGAAACAATGGAAACAGTGGATGACTTTATTTTTCTGGGCTCCAAAATTACTTCAGATGGTAATTGCAGCCATGAAATTAAAAGATGCTTACTCCTTGGAAGGAAAGTTATGACCAACCTAGACAGCATATTAAAAAGCAGAGAGAGACATTACTTTGTCAACAAAGGTCCATCTAGTCAAGGCTATGGTTTTTCCAGTGGTCATGTATGGATGTGAGAGTTGGACTATAAAGAAAGCTGAGTGCCGAAGAATTGATGCTTTTGAACTGTGGTGCTGGAGAAGACTCTTGAGAGTCCCTTGGACTGCAAGAAGATCCAACCAGTCCGTCCTAAAGGAGATCAGTCCTGGATGTTCATTAGTAAGACTGATGTTGAAGCTGAAACTCCAATACTTTGGCCACTTGATGCGAAGAGCTGACTCATTTGAAAAGCCCCTGATGCTGGGAAAGATTGAAGGCAGGAGGAGAAGGGGACAACAGAGCATGAGATGGTTGGATGGCATCACCGACTCAATGGAATGGGTTTGGGTGGACTCCGGGAGTTGGTGATGGACAGGGAGGCCTGGTGTGCTGTGGTTCATGGGGTGGCAAAGAGTTGGACACGACTGAGGAACTGAACTGAACTGAACTTCCTGCATTACTGTTACATACATTGTTTAAGAAAGATTTAATCAAGTAAACAAACTCTCAAAAGAACTTTAAGTACATTAAAACTTTTAATTAAGTCAAAAATGTTAGACATTGGATCTTACAAAAGACATATTCTGCCAAAAGAAAGGTCTACAGAAGGCTAAGTGAATACTCTCTTGGCTCACTCCCCTTTGAAGAAGGCTTCACTGCTTTCACCTTGACGTTAATTGCTCCCCCAAAGCTGTTCATCATGTTGGCAAAATGGGCCATTTTAGAACCAATGACCTGCAACCTTCATCACTTTTCATTTCCAGTTTGAACAGCAAAAGGCCAATAATCTCTTACGTACAATTCTGCAACAGAAATTAATGTTATTTAATCAAAAACTGATCAAATAAAAGGGAAATGGAGGGCAAGGAAGAAGTAGAACTAGGAAATTTTCCCTCTTCACCCAGGCCTCCCCCCTTCTCTCTGGCACCTCCTATGGTCTTTGAGGGCTATTTCTCTGCTACCAATCTTTTACACAATGACCACTGATGACAGTGAGAGCTTTGCTCTAAGTCTGAGAGAAGGAAAAGAAGAATTCCTAGAAATGACATGAATTAATTTTGACTTGTGTCCATCTGATACTGTGTTCAGCTCTTACTTCAGAGTGACCATCTTCAAGATTTCTCAGTGTATGAGCCTCTCTTGCAGCTGTCCATGCCTGAAACCATCTGTCCCAGCACCTGCCCTTATCTGCCACTGCCACTACTAAATGAAGCCTCACCTGTAGGGGAAAAAATAAGGAATGGGATCATCCTTGAAAATTATATGTTGTAAATTGATTCTTGGGGGAAGAAAACAGGGACCAGGTTCTATTAGGGGACCACGACTCTAAGACTGAGGAGCTGGACCCGGGAGGCCCTCTCTGACCATCAGTAATTGGCTGCTGACTCTCCTGGGATGAGTAAGCCCCTCTCCTCAAAGCAGCTGAAATGCCACTGCCCTCAATTCCTGTTGATTCACATCATAAAAACTCATGAAACATACAGCAAATTTCCATTGGCTATCTATTTTACATATACTAGAATATATGCTTCCATGCTACTCTCTCCATTCATCTCTGCTTCTCCTTTCTCTCCCCTGCTCTTATCCATAAGTCTGTTCTCTGTGTCTGCATCTCCACTGCTGCCCTGTGAATAGGTTCATCAGTACCATCTTTCTAGATTCCATAACTAGGGCTCTGGAACAACCTAGAGGGCTGGGAAAGGGTGGGAGAGAAGTTCCAGAGGGAAGGGGCATATGTACACGTATGCCTAATTTATGCTGATGTATGATAGATATCAAACAAATACTGTTAAGCAATCATCAATCAATTAAATATATTTTTTAAAAAAGCATGAAACAGATGGAATTGATCTCAGAGACCCATGGGAGTTCCCTGAGTGATCTGCATGTAGGCCTCGAGAAACAGTGACACAGAGAACGGGTACATCAGGATCTTTGTTTTAATCACTGAAAAGTTTTCATTTATAATTCATAGGAACTTAGACTGCTTGGAATGCCTTATTAAAAAGGATACCTTTTTTTTTTTTTTTATCTCTTTGTGACCACAGGAAAGAGAAACCTCTTCGATGTGGTATAAGAATAAATTGTCACCAAAATAGAAGCTGGTGCTCACTAATTACAGCGCTATCCAACCAGCATTTATAAAATCATCACCACTGTATGAAGAGAGGAACATGTAATTTAGCCTTAAGCAAGTACAATTAACAGGTTTTGAAAAACTCAGCACCGTAACAGTAACTATCTGATGACTACTAAATATACCATTCTTCTCTCTTAGAAAGTGCTGTCTGAGTGACTCCCCAAAGTGGGGAAGTTAATAGTAAGGATCAAGAGAGGGCAATCAGGGGAAGAAAAAAATACCCGGACATATATTTAATGGATTCTCCATTGTTAACAAGCATTTTTTAAGGATCCAATGTGCTCCTGGATCCTTTGGGAATTGTTTTAAATATAAAATCTGTAATCTAGGAATGTAATTTGAGTCCATAAGGAACCCTATGGAACATGGGTGCCTGACATTTACTTCTAGCACTGAAGTTTACTCTGAGTCCCAGGTCCTATGCAGGAGTATTCAAAGATGTGTTCAGGATTGACAACACATGTGGAGGAACCCAAGCAGGGACACAGCCAATGAGAAGTGATGGACTTTTCATCAGAAAGGAAGATCTTTGGGAACAAGAGAAGTCACCTGGAGTCAAGGACGTGGCCTGTGTCTTCCTCGCTGTCCAGTGGAGGACAAGCTCTAGGAAAACCGCCAGGATGACAACTATGAGACTTATCAGAGCTTTCTGTCTGATGCCGGCCATTGGCCAGAGAAGACTGAGAAACATCAGCACTGAAGAGGCGGATGGATGCAGCAGTTTCAGAGCTATGGCTGAGAAGAAAAAAAGCCCTGGGAGAGTAATATTCCTCAAATCAGTCCTCAGGGTGATGGGATGTGCATGATGACTGGGCTCCCTGTGTCACAGATGAGTCAGCAAGATGAGGAATATGGCACTAAAGACCTGTGTTCAGGCTCTTTCACTAAATGTTGCCTCCGCCCTGTGCCAATGTCCCCAACTACTGAGCGGGAGAATGGCCTCAGAAACTCCAGGTGAAGGCTTTGATCAACAGTACAGACTCAGAATAAGCCCACATCTCTGGATGCTGGCTTACATCTCTGGATGTAAATAGACAAGAACAGAGTCTTTGCTCTAATAAAGCTTCCCATCTGCACACAACAATAATCAGGAAAGCACATTCTGAGAGTTTGCTATGTCTTGACAAGGACCACTGTACATGTTACACAGGAGTTAAAATGGTCCAATAACCATTCTCAAGTCAAAGAAGAGGCATCAAGGTGAAGTCCATGCTTATGAATGAAGGATGGAGACAGGTCTGCCAGGAGCCCACTGCAAAGAGGGCCATGTCTCTTCGCAGGGTCAAAGTCCAGTCTTCTCAAAAGTCCAACTGCAAACTCTCAGGTCAAGACAAGAAACCTGTACAAACAGCCATTCTGGAAAGGGGCAAAGCCAAATGTGATCTTGGTCACTGGCTAGAGGTTGACTGCCATCAGGGGTGCTTTTCTGTCCGTGACTGTTTTGAGAAACCCTGCTTTCATTTTGTTGCCATTGTTATTATTATATATATTTTTGGTCATGCTGTGTGGCACTTGGGCTCTTAGTTCCTCAACCAGGGATCAAACCCTTGCCCCTTGCATTGGAAGCACAGAATCTTAACCATCAGGGAAGTCTTAACTCTGTTTTAATTCTGTAATGGACTTCTGTCAACATTTGTAATGATGTTTTTAGAAATCATTTCTGCCCATTTAAATTATAACAATAATACTCATCAGCTGCTTTCCTCCATCCCACCTAGGCCTCTAAAAATAAGAAGACAACATGGTTCACCACACTATGGAGTAAAACTGCCCTCACTCCGATGCTCTCACCAGCTCATCACCAACTAGCATCCTGTGGCAATTCCAGCCCACTAACCACAGTGTTCTTAGACAAAGGTGCCTGTCATGTCACACCCAGGGCTTTGGAGAGAAACCACTACTGAAAATGATTATAAAGCCTTTTTCAACTCTGAAGACTTAATGCCTAATAGCTGAAACAGTATTAGGGTTCTAGCTCCTTTTTCACCTACCAAAGATCTTACCCAGCACTCAAGCTAAACGTGAATTTGATTTGCTTTTCAATAAGCTGGTTATGGCCACTGGTGCCCATGAAGCTTCTCTCTACCTTGCTATAAAGCCATTCCAGGGGGAGCAGCTTAGTAGGGAGTGAGATAGTTACTAATAAATGATCACTCAAGGCCAATTTCATCAAGAAATGTCAGGACCTTCTAACCTGGAATTGGTGAGAGAATTTCTCATCTTTACTTTGGAATGAATTAGTAGCATTTACAACTCTTAAATGCTTTCCATAACAAGTCTCACTGAATTGAAATAACAGAGAATTAAATGGGAAAGAAAAGCCTGACCAATTTTTTGGGTGTTTAAATTATTATTTAAATATGCAAGTGTAGGCAGATAATACCAAGCGATGGAAAAAAATTTGCCTGAGAAATGTGAAATACTCTCATAATGAATGTGAAAGATTTAAGCATTTATCCTCTTGGTTGCTTTATTTTCTCTTTTTCATGGATTTCCCTAGTTCTTACTGTTGAATGGATAGGAAGAAACTATAAACAAATAAATCTATGGAGCTTAGCTGAGACTTTACCTATCAGCAACTTCATTGCTTTATATTTTAATGCTCAGTGCCAACAGTATTTCTCTGTTTTCTATTTATTAAACACAAACCAAAATAACCCTGCTTCCCCACAAGGGACTAGTTTTCAACATAAAAGTTAAATTAATAGAGATGCACATGGACCGGAGACATTGCTAAACTGTGTGAGCAGAAGGTTGTTTATGTCGGGCGACTACGCAAACCACACAGTATTGAGACTGAATTACACAGGGTCACTGGTTGTGAGCAACAGAAGTTCCATCCGCTGTCCTCAACAGAAAAGGGATGTGTGCGAAGAGCTGAAGAACAGAACTGACACAAGGGTTAGAGACCCAGGCAGAAACTAAGGCTGGCTGCCCCAAGATCTCCCTGTCTACAGCATGGTAGCTGGCACTGGCCCACTGGCCTGCAGGCAGCTTCTCGCAGCAATGCTGCTGCCTTTAAACCTCTCTCAGGTGTCCCTTGGCCTCTACAACACCATCCTCGGGGGCAAAGTTCAGAATAAGAACCCTGATGGGCTAAGCCCAGGTAATGGATCCCTGCTCTAGCCACCAGGACACAGGGAGCTGGAACTTCTGAGATAGAAGGGTTGTCCCTCCAAGGAAGAAAACCCAAGTAAAGACCTACCACAATGAAGTGTGTTTCCACCAGCCAGGATGCAAATGTAATTGGATCACAGGAAGAGTGATGAAGGCACCACCCCTCCCCCTTAGTGTACTCTCGATGTCCATTTTCATGATGCTGTTGGAAAGAAATCAACCTTCTCCACCTCTGCAGAGGTCTTGGTCAGTTTCACACTTCTATTCTGGTTTTCAGTAACAAGTGACATAAGTTACCATCTCATTTAGAGTATCTAGCAGGCCCTGGCTGGAGAAGGCAATGGCACCCCACTCCAGTACTCTTGCCTGGAAAATCCCATGGATGGAGGAGTCTGGTGGGCTGCAGTCCATGGGGTCGCTGAGGGTCGGACACGACTGAGCGACTTCACTTTCACTTTTCACTTTCATGCATTGGAGAAGGAAATGGCAACCCACTCCAGTGTTCTTGCCTGGAGAATCCCAGGGAAGGTGGAGCCTGGTGGGCTGCTGTCTATGGGGTCGCACAGAGTGGGACACGACTGAAGTGACTTAGCAGTAACAGCAGTAGCAGCAGCAGGCCCTGGCATCTGAAGATTCTATATTGTGTCTCCTGTTCTTACAGTGTAACCTTTACTTGTAGTGGTGCTTTACAATAGTGTTCTTACCTACCATATAGGACTGTAGGAAGGATTTTACAAAAGAACACAAGTAAGGCCCCAGTACAAATGTGAATGAAACAGGGAAGGAAATCTGGCTTCACAGCCAGTGTTTGCACCTCAGTTTGTAGTGTTTAAGAATTGGGGGATCCTCTAGAGTTTCAGCCAGAGAAGGCAATGGCACCCCACTCCAGTACTCTTGCCTGGAGAGTCCCATGGACGGAGGAGCCTGGTGGGCTGCAGTCCATGGGGTCGCTAAGAGTCGGACACGACTGAGCGACTTCACTTTCACTTTTCACTTTCATGCATTGGAGAAGGAAATGGCAACCCACTCCAGTGTTCTTGCCTGGAGAATCCCAGGGAAGGCGGAGCCTGGTGAGCTGCCGTCTATGGGGTCGCACAGAGTTGGACACGACTGAAGCAACTTAGCAGCAGTAGCAGCAGCAGCAGCTAGAGTTTCAGCAGGCCCCTCACCAAGGGCCATGAGCTAGGGCCATCCAAATGACTGCCCTTCACTGGAAGGAATGCAGGGTGGGGTTAGAAAGATAAAGGAGCTGGAATGTAAAAAATGAGAGAAGTCATAGTCTAAGACAGCCTCTGTCCATTTCACATAGAAACTACACAGGAAATAAAATAAAATTAAAAAAAATAAAATAAAATAAAAAGATAAGATTAATAACATTTTGAAAAAAAAAAAAAAAAGAAACTACACAGGATAACATCTTTCAGGAGAGTAGGTCCTTAAGTTAGCATGTAAGGAAAACAGATACACAAAAGAAAGGAAGGAAGGAAAATAGGTCAATGTAACTTAATGTTTGCATGATAATCCAAAGTGACAATCTGATGGCGTATGCCAGTGAGGGCTTCCCAGGTGGCACTAGTGGTAAAGAATCCGCCTGCCAATGCAGGAGTCATGAGAGATGCAGGTTCCATCCCTGGGTCAGGAAGACCCCCTGGAGGAGGAGGGCATGGCAGCCCACTTCAGCACTCTTGCCTGGAGAATCTCATGGACAGAGGAGCCTGGTGGGTTGCAGTCCATAGGGTTGCAAAGAGTCGGGTACGACTGAAGCGACTTAGCATGCATGCATGCATGTATACTCCAATGAATAGGGGAAATAAAGGTTCAAAGATAGCTTTCCTAAACAAGCTTGATAAGTTTCACTTCCTCACACTTCAGTTCTCTTAAAAATATTTTATTGAACATCCAACATAAGCCATATATTCACTCTGCATTGGAGGTATGAGGTCAGTTCCTATTCTGTAGCTATCAACACAGAAAGTGTCTCCTTTGGGGGATACTGGGAGCATGAACTGGATCCGTCCCAAGTCTGATATAATTCCTCAGGAGACAGGTTGCACCAACCCACTGCATTTGTGACACGGGCAGACAAAGTCTCTCAGGCAAGGGGCAAAAGGAGCTCCAGCAAAGCAGGATTTAGGAGAGGGAAATATAATGACTGCCAGAAAATGGTGCAACAAATTTCCTTGCAGTCAAAATTAAATTAAATACTGTGGGCCTTACCTGTGTTCTTTTGGAAAATCCTTTCTACAGCCCTATATGGTAGGTATGAACGCTACTGCTCGGGAACAATTAAAAAATTGAGACAATGTAAAAATGTTCTAGTTATGTTTCCTTGACTCCTCCTCCTTTTTCTATTTGCACAGTAGTTTTAAGCCAAAACACTTAAGACATTCTACTAGTCAGGAAAATAGATGTTATTTAATAACCCTCCTAAAATGACACCATATACCCATCTGTTATGAACCCCTGCAATCCTGTATTCCCTACTCCTCTCTGAATTATCAGTATCACCAGAGTCACCCACAGCCACCCACCCATCCAACCACCACCTACAGCCCCCGGCTCAAAGTGTTGGAGGAAGAGGTGGAAAGAGAAGTTTGGCAGGAAAAAAAGAATTAGGCTTCTCAGAATCCATTTTGTTAACTATTCCTCACCTGTTTCTCATCCTATGATGTGAAGTGAAGTCGCTCAGTCGTGTCCAACTCTATGTGACCCCATGGACTGTAGCCTATCAGGCTCCTCCGTCCATGGGATTTTCCAGGCAAGAGTGCTGGAGTGGAGTGCCATTTCCTTCTCCAGGGGATCTTCCCGACCCAGGAATTGAACCCAGGTCTCCCACATTGCAGGTAGACGCTTTACCGTCTGAGCCACCAGGGAAGCCTGTAAATTCTCATCCTATAAATAGCTTTAAAAGTGGGGACAAATTCATAATATTAGATATGAAAGGCCAGAATGTGGAGGACACAGGGCCGGAGAAAGGAGGACTTTGAGAAGTTTAGAGCTGAAAGGGAGCTTGGTGATGATTCAAGTCCATCCTCACGTTTTCTGGCTAAAACAATTGACGCCCATGTCTTTGGGCGAAGCCCACAGTAGCAGCCAGTTAGCACTGTACCAAGTCAATCTCTTGTCCCACCGGCCAGGATGTTCAAGACCCCAAGACACTGTTAAGTTTATCATTTAAAAATGCTTAAGGCCAAGGTTTTTGTGAAACTGTGTTAAATGCCATCCAGAGCAAGACATTGATCCTACCCTAGTGGTTGGCAAACTTAAAGGATAAGATTGTAACTCAACCACTGCACACATACAAGAAACAGATGAGAAATTAAGCTATTTTAAAAACACGTGGGAAGCATATTAAATGGCACATTCCCACTTTAATTTCTGTGTCAAGAGATCTAATTAATGATTATGTTTGTTCCCATAGAACCAGAGAAAATGGAAAAGCCTCCATAGGATTAACTCTGAAGCCTCAACATTTTTTAAGTATTAAAATATCATGCCAGGCAACCCTAGAACAACTAGGTGTGGTCTTCTGGGAAGGAGATGAACATTAGCATATATGTGTCTTTTTGAATTATGGTTTCTCAGGGTATATGCCCAGTAGTGGGACTGCTGGGTCAAATGGTGGTTCTAATTTTAGTTTTTTAAGGAATCTTCACCACCTGATGCAAAGAGCTGACTCATTAGAAAAAACCCTGATGCTGGGAAAGATTGAAGGCAGGAGGAGAAGGGGACAACAGAGGATGAGATGGTTGGATGGCATCACCAACATGATGGACACGAGTGTGAGTCAGCTCCAGGAGTTGGTGATGGACAGGGAAGCCTGGCGTCCTGCAGTCCCTGGGGTTGCAAAGATTCAGACACAATGAGTGACTGAACTGAACTGAACTGAAAAGCCACAGAATATAAAACATACATTTTAACCATATGTAACTGTACAGTTCTGGACATTTACTAAACTCATTGTGATAGTAATTCATGATGTATGTGAAGTTTAATCATTATGCTCTACACCTTAAACTATTCAGTGCTAGAGAGAGAGGTATATGTCAATTATACCTCAATAAAACATGAGTTTGAGAAAGCTCCGGGAGTTGGTGATGGACAGGGAAGCCTGGTGTGCTGCAGTCCATGGGGTCACAAAGAGTCAGACACGAGCGACTGAACGATAACAAGGAATCTCCATACTCTTCTCCATGCTGGATGTTTCAACTTAACATTCTCGCCAACAGTGCAAGAAGGTTCCCTTTTCTCCATACCCTCCCCAGCATTTATGGTTTGTAGGTCTTTTAATGATGGCCATTTTGGCTGGTGTGAGGTGATACCTCATTGTAGTTTTCATGTGTATTTCTCTAATAATAAGCAGTGTTGAGCATCTTTCCGTGTGTTTGTTGGCCATCTGTTTGTCTTCTTTGGAGAAATGTCTACTTAGCACTGAATGTGTTCAATGAGCAAAACATTGCTGAAGAAACTGAGATCAACAAAGTCATGTCTCTGGCCCCAAAATGTTCATCAGAAGCCGCTGGTGCAGGATATTTCTGACAGAGACAAGTCTACAAACGTTGCAAGTCTAGCTTTGAAACCTTTGACTGGAGATGTGTTAACAAAGCTTAGAGAACATTCACCTACAATCATAGTCAAGTAATTCTTCAAAGCGCTTAGATTTCTTTAATTGTGGATAAGACAAACAGCATGTCAGGTGGATATACAGCTGCCAAATGTCTGACAAATGAAACAAACATAGAGAAATAACCAAAATGAGCACTGCCTTCCTTCTTTTAAACATGGACCAAATTCAGTCCTGACACATTTCAGGTGCTTAATTAAGGTGATTGGATAAAAGGATGATACTGACAGTTTCCACCACTGAGTTAAGCAGGTCTGATGGGTAAGACAGGCTGGTAAACAAATAATTGCAAACAATTACAAGATGATGCCTGAAAAATTATAGTCTGGCTGTGTATAAAGTTATAAGGAGTAAGGATGAGAGAATGACCAATTCTGGAGAATACCAGACTTTTAAGAAATGGTGGCTTCTAGGATGGTCTTAAAGATTGCCCAGAATCTTACTATATATTTAAAAAATTTTTTCTTTATAATCACAACTCAAACTTTCATGGAGCCTAGCCCAACAGTGAGCCCCCAGTAAGCACCCAAACAAATTACTAGTATCAAATGTATAAAACTGGTGATGTATGGCAAAACCAATACAATTTGGTAAAATAAAAAAAAAATAAAAATATATATTAAAATTTTTTAAAAAATAAAATAAAATATATCATATCAGTTCAAATAAAAAAATAAACACCTGGGGTAACAGGCAAATTTGGCCTTGGAATACGGAATGAAGCGGGGCAAAGGTTAATAGAGTTTTGCCAAGAAAACGCATACACAAAAAAATAAATAAATAAAACTGGGATACTTTTCTTTAAAGTTTATTAAGAAAATAGAGGTAAGACCTGAAATGATGGAGGAGGGGATGCTTTAACCCTTGACATTGAAATTCTCGTCTCTATTTGATTCACCAAAACTGCTTCTTAAATTATTCAGTTGATCCTAATTAACTCCCCAGAGAATTATCTTCTAGGCACTGTCTGGTTGTTGCCTGAGGCCATGCTCCAAGCTAGCTCTGGGATGTGGGAGAGATACAAATGTTTCTTGAGGATTTCAGTTACAAAGTGAGACAGAAGGGGATAAAATTTTCTCAGCAAGATTACTATTAAACTCAAAAGGTAGATGGGCCATGTCACAGGTTACCACTGGCAGCTTATCAGAAAATATCCCTTAAAAAAAAAAAAAGTAAAACTCTAGATGCAGAGAAATGCAGATATTTAAGGATTTTTAAATATCTGAATGGAGATAATAAGGTTCTTCTCAGGACAAAACAATGATTATACATTTATAGCTAACACAGACAAGGAAATTCTCAAAAGACAAGATTCCAGCAAGAAAACCCCAGGGGAGCCTCCAAGCTAGACCTGGTAAGGTAATGATGCTCCAAAGCTGTAGTCAAACCCAAAAATAGCTTTTTAGCAAGATGGGATTAAAAAAGAAAGAAATATTTGAGAGGCCAGAATAAAATGACTGAGTTGGAAGGCCAGAAATCCAGTCCAAGAGAATAATAATCTGTGAGCAGAAGAAGACAAACAAGGTCAAAACTAGGACACCTGATTCAGGCTTGGGTGATTGGAAGACAAGGGTGAGGAGGGAAATGATGGAGACAGTCAAGTTCAGGGAAACCAAAATCATTCGCTATCTCCTCCAGGCAGAGCCTAGCAGACAAGGGAGCTGGGTGCTCAAGGAGCCTGCTGCCAAGTAGCCGTGACTAGGATCCAGGGTCCAACACCGAGACCTGTCACAAGGACTTCCGTCACCATCCTCTCCTCCACGCCTATCAATTCCACACGCTGGTTCTGATAAATCCCTGCATGTATCTGACATGCGTGCTGGTGAGGCATAGCACCAGCTCTCTGGGAGCATGCTCTAGTGACATTGAAAATCCACAGTAGGGCCGTTTTCCAGCCAATGAGAGGAAAACAGCCAGTTTTAAGATGCCATCCATTTTGTGTCAGGTAACAGGCCAACTTGAGTTCGTGGAGGACCGTGCGGTGGACTAAAAGTGGCCACAAACTCTTTGTCATCACCCCTGTGGTATAATAAAAATATACAGTTTGTCTTTGTCCCAGTTCTTTCTTGGCACAGAGTGTCAAGAATTTCCTGGGTGATGGAGATGTGTTTGATCATGAACTCCTTTGGATTACACCTGAGTTTATCTTATCAAGGTGACTCAAAGTGGGCCCTTAGGTAGTTTCAAGGTAAGGGCCTGGCTATACCTGATTACAGGTGAGAACTTTCAGCTCTATCCCCTGCTTATAGGGAGTAGGGAGGAGCTGGAGATTGAGTTCAGCCACCAACCTCGGATGACATCATCAACCATGTCTAGGCAATGAAGCCTTGATAAATACTCCCCAACAATGAGGTTTGGGAAGCGTCCTGATTGGTGAACATGCTGTAGGAGGAACACGCTACTCTGAGGGGACAGAGGTCCCTGCACTCAGTAATCCTCTGGCCCTCATCCCATGTCTCTCTTTGTGTGCTTGTTTGTTTATATCCTTTACAATCAACTGTAATCCTAAATATAGTACTTTGCTGAATTCTATGAATCATTCTAGTGAGTTATGAAACCTGGAGTGGGTTGGGGGAACCCCAAATTCACAGTGGGCTGGGTGGAAGAGTGGATAGCTTGGGACTCTCTCAGTTGTGGCTGGTGCCTGGAGTGGGTGACAGTTGGAGGGGGAATCTTATGGGACAGAGCCCTTCACCTGTAGGGTCTGTGCTAACTCCAGGTAGAATCAGAGTTGAGGTGGACTGCAGGACACCCAGTTGGTACTAGAGATTGTTGGGAACCACAGTGGAGCCCCATGAAGAGGTAGAGAGCCATGAAGAGGTGGAGTTTATTTCACTCCTTTAAGGCTGAGTTGGACCCCATGATGGTTTAAAGAAATGAAGCTAAAGAAGGAGCACAGTGACAGTTTCAGGCCAAAGACTTTGAAAGGCCTGGTAGCTTGCACCTTTGTACTGGGGAGACTTCAGCCCCACCTTTAGAAGTAGAGTTTCTCTGTGGCAAAGGCCACATGAAGAAGAGAATCCCTGAGACCCATACGGAGGGAGACAGGCTTGATATTCTGTAACCAAATGGAGCTCCCAGAAACTCCATTCCCACTGCAAGAGAGAGACCCTGGATAACCAGGATTTGAACCCAGTGAGCCTCTAGAACCGCTGTTAATATAAGTCACTCTGTTTTGGAGTAGTTTCCTATGCAGCCATAGCTACTTAATACAAACAAGACAATCAGGGCAAGGTATACTGAATAGTCTGAGAAAGGCTTTTTTAGTAACAACATAAAAAATCATTTCAGTCTGTTTGTTCATCCCTTTGTTTATTTGTGCATCACACAAACATTTACTGAACTCTTTCCAGGAGCTGGGCTCTAAGTAGGTAATGAGTGCACAAATGAAAGACAATTCTTGCCTTCAGGGAGTTTTCAACCCAATCATCTCATTCACTTTTCTCCCTCTTCAACAAAGCTGTCAATTTTTATCCTCTGGAACTATTTTCTTCTTTAGATTCCCCACTTTCTAGGGCAAGCAAGACTCAACTCATTGTCTTTTGTCTGTGAAGTTTTCCCAGACCCACCTGGTTTCTATGGTTCAATTTCTCCAACTTTAAATGAGGTCCAAAGGGAGTTAACAATATTTTCAAAAGATTGTTATGAGGTTAAAGCAGACATATTTTTTAAAACTTATACCTTGTAGAAAAAATTTCCTAAACAGATTACATTGTACTGGCCATTCAAAGGTAAGTCTGCCTAGAAATTCTGTGAATTGCATTAAAAGCAACATCAGCAAATGACCATGAGAAGAATCATCTGCTGGGCAGACAAGACGCCAGTCATCTGATTTTCTGTCCCTGCCAAGGCTACCGTGGCGCATGAGCAAATGCACAGAGATCCTTTATAGGATCCGATGGGGCGCAGACAGGCTCCTTCTACTTCCTACCATAGTAACCACGCTCCTGAATGTCCCTTGACTGACTACCTAGTATCCATCAATAGACAGTGCATTTCATGGATTTAGCCTGGGCTGGCACTTCTATTCATAATGGAATGTTTATTTAATTAAGCCCCTTCATCAGGGACTCCAAGTGCATAAGGGTATGTAATGCTTTTAAAACATCTAACTATTGGGCTTGGCAGCAAAAAATCAACACAATCACGTGCTTTCACATTGCCAAGTTGAACAAAAACAATGCAATGTGTGAGCAATGCTTAATAAAAGCAAATATTTCTAATGTATATTGAGCTATCACTTAGGTTGAGAGCAGAAATGAAAATATGGGCACAAATTGTATTGATGGACACTGGCCAATAATAAATTTGATTAAACACTGCAAACTACATTTATGGAATCAAGCTACTTTGAGTTAGACTGTCATAGTTTTTAATGTACGTCTTAGTCCTAAATGACTCTATGCTTTTAATCTTACTCTCCCCAGCCCAAAAAATACTCTGTAATAAAACACAGTCATAAGTATCTCTATACCTCTGTTTTTCGAAATTCCTACTTATTTTTCTCTAATAGGCAAAACCTGCAAACAGCCCAGGTATCCTTCAGTGGTTGAAGAAACAAATTGTGGCACATCCATATCATGGAATAATACTCAGAACGAAAAAGAAATGAAATACACATGCAACAACTTGGATAAACCATGAGGCAATTGTGCTAAGGAAATAAAACTACACAGAAAGGTTTCACGCTGTATGATTCCCTTCTTGGAATGACAAATTACAGAAACAACAGATTTCCAGAGATCAGATATTAGAGGGAGGGGGTATGACTACAAATAACAACTTAAAGGAGCCTTGTGTTAATGGAACCATTCTGTACCCTTGCAGGACAGCTGGTCCTGTCCAAAATGTCCAAGACATTTGGTCCACATAAAAAGGTACCTGATATTTGGTTATATTTGGTCCTGTCCAAAATGTCCATGGAGACATTTGTCCATGCCCAAAAAGTTCTTGACATTTCATCCTGTCCATAACCATTTGGCATGGACACTTCAGGTAGGACCAAATTTCAAGGACCTTTTGAATGTTTTATTTTGGACACTTTAGACAGTATCAAATGTCTGCTAACCATTCTATATGTCACTGTATCCATGTGAATCGTCTGATTATCACTCCTGGTTGTGATATTGTACTATAGTTTTGTGAGACATTATCATGGCCAAGTGGGGGAAGCAAGGCAAACGGAAGTATGAGATCTCCATGTATGACTTCTTACAACTGTACATGAATCTACAATTATCTCAAAACTAAAAGTTTATTTTTTAAAAAGTCCTAGTTAATTGTATCCTGTGCTGGAATTCTGCTGCAACTTTAAGTGAAAACAATTTTTTCATTACCTCACATTTAAAAACCATTAATGTGTTCTATGAGCAAACATTGTTCCCAAAGTAATGAAACCCAGCTTAAGAATTATCACTTGTTGTTAAATCACAGTTTAAGGAGAAATTAAACAATTAAATATTAGAATGTATTCAGGCTGTACTCAGATGACATAAGTCTCACAATTTAAAAATTAAAGATGAAGAATGGTATAGTAAACTAAATGCTCCTTTACATGCTCTGTTTTTATTTTACAGGAAATTTTGCTTTAAAGAAATCTCTTGCATTTCTACACCAACAATTAACTATCAGAAAGAGGCATTAAGGAAATAATCCCATTTGCAATTCCATCAAAAAGAATAAATACCTAGGAATAAATTTAAGGAGATAAAATATCTGGAATTGGAAAACTGCAAGACACTGATGAAAGAAACTGAAGACAACACAAATGAATGGAAAAGTATACTGTGCTCATGGATTAATGAGCTCATGGAAGAATTAATATTATTAAATTGATCATACCACTCAAGGCAATATACAGATTCAATGCAATCTCCGTCAGAATACCAATGGCGTTTTTCACAGAACTAGAAAAAAAAATCCTAAAATTTGTATGAAACCATAAAAAGACCTCAGATTGCCAAAACAATCTTGACAAAGTAGAACATAGCTAGAGGTATTGCATTCCCTGATTTCAGACTATACTACAAAGCTACTGTAACCAAAACAGTATTGAACTGGCACCCAAAAAGACATAGATCAAATGTAACCAAATAGAGAGCCAGGAATGAACCCACATTTATATAGTCAATTAATCTACAACAAAGGAGGCAAGACTATCAATGGGGAAAGGACAGTGTCTTTAATAGATGATGTTGAGGACACTGGACACCTGCAGGCAAAAGATGAAATTAGATCACTTTCTTATCCCATATACAAAAATAAATTCAAAGTGGATTAAAGGCTTAAATGTAAGACCTGAAACCATAAAACTCCTAGGAGAAAACATAAGCAATAAGCTCTTTGACATTATTCTTACCAATATTTTTTAGGATCTGTCACCTTAGGCAAGGGAAGCAAAAGCAAAAATTAAAAAAATGGGACTTCTTCAAACTAAAAACTTTAGCATAACCAAGGAAACTATCAGCAAAACGAAAAGGCCACCTACTGAATGAGACAAGATATTTGCAAACATTATGTCTGATAAGGGGTTAATATCCAAAATATATAAGAACTCATACAACTCAATATCAAGAAAACAAACAACTCAATTTTAAAATGGGCAGAGAACCTGAGTAGACATTTTTTCAAGAAGACATAGAGATGGTCAATGGACACATGAAAAGATGCTCAGCATCACTAATTATCAGAAGAATGCAAATCGAAACCACAATGAGATACCACCCCACATCTGTCAAAATAGCATCACTAAGATAACAAGCGATGGCAAGGACGTAGAGAAAAGGAAACCTTTATGCACTGTTGGTGGGAATGGAAATTGCTGCAGCCACTATAAAAAACAGTATGAAGATTCCTCAAAAATATTAAAAATAGAACATGTGATCCAGCAATTCCACTTCTAGGTAGCACTTTCCAAATAAAACAAAAATGCTAATTTGAAAAGATAACACCCACCCTGATGTTCATAGCAGCATTACTATCTTTACAATAGCCAAGATATGGAAGCAACCTAAATACCCATGGATATAAGGAAGATGTGAGGCATAGACACATATACAATGGGCTATTACTCAGCCACAAAAAATGAATGAAACCTTGGAATTAGCAATAACATGGATAGGCACAAAAAATGAATGGAACCTTGCCATTAGCAATAACATGGATGGACCCAGAAGGTATTACACTAAGTGAAAAAAGTCAGCAGAGAAAGACAAATAACTTAGGGTCTCACTTACATGTGGAGTCTAAGAAACAAAACAAAGGAACAAACATAACAAGACAGAAACAGAATTATAGACTCAGAACAAATAGGTGGTTACCACGGGGAGGGGCTTGCGGAGTGAGAGAAGTAGGTGAGGGAGAATAAATTTCCTGCTACAAAATAAGTGAGTCCTGGGGATGAAATATAGAACATGAGAAATATAGCCAATAAGCATGTGATATCTGTATGTTGACAAATAATAACTAGACAGTTTTTTATTTGATATCTATACAAGATGACAGATATTCACTAAACTTACTCTGAGAGTCATTTCATGATGTACATTAAGTCAAACCACTCTTCAAATGTGTACAGTACTGTATGTCAATTATATCTCAATAAAACTAACAGAAAAAAAAATTAAAGATAAAGAATAATGGAGTAAACAAAATGTTCCTTTCCATACTAATTTCAAAGTATAGGTAATGTAGGATAAGGGGATTAGAGAGAGGTTCAGAGAAAGAACGAGACGAGCACTTTACAAGAACTGCTACTGCTGCTGCTGCTGCTAAGTCGCTTCAGTCGTGTCCGACTCTGTGCGACCCCATAGACGGCAGCCCACCAGGCTCCTCTGTCCCTGGGATTCTCCAGGCAAGAATACTGGAGTGGGTTGCCATTTCCTTCTCCAATGCATGAGAGTGAAAAATCAAAATGAAGTCATTCAGTTGTGTCCGATTCTTAGAGACCTCATGGACTACAGCCTACCAGGCTCCTCTGTCCATGGGATTTTCCAGGCAAGAGTACTGGAGTGGGGTGCCATTAGATCACCTTTAATGAGGCGAGAAGGGGCAGCAGTCAGATTAGTGAGCTGCTGCACTAACCCAAGAAAAGAGTAAGTATATGTAGGCATATATGTGGAAAGCTACTGTCCAGGGGGCCTGTTCTTCTCCAAGGTTGTCTGGATTAGTTATCTCTTAAATGGCTGGGGCAAGGAATTCTGGAGATCGTCCAGAAGCCGGGACCGGCTGGGAGCTGGGTGTAATCAACCTTAATGTCCATTTTTTTCTTTGAGTGAGAGAGTTCTTTGTTTTATATAGAGTGGTGGGGAAGACCTGGAGGGGAGTTTTAACTCTGGGCTATTTTGAGCCATGTAACTTTCCTTCAGGTAATAAGTCTTACATTTTTTAGTAATATTGCTGTTTCTGTCCACCATTATCAAAGTGCCTTAACAGGTTGATGACTTTAAATCCAAAGCATTTTTTTCCTATTTTTATCACCTCCTTTTCACTTTAATCTTAAATCATATTCTCAAGACCCTCTTCTGGGCAGGCCAAATGTCCTCCCAATCCAGACAGCCTCTACAAGAGCCAAGACATGGGAGCAAACCAAGTGTCCATGGATACATGAGTAAATAAAGAAGGTGTGTATATGTGCGTGTATATAAATACAATGTATGTGTGTATATATACACACACATACATACACACACACACACACATTACTTTGTGATCAAAGGTCCATATAGTCAAAGCTATGGTTTTTCCAGTAGTCATATACAGATCTGAGAATTGGACCATAAAGAAGTTTGAGCACCAAAGAATTGATGCTTTTGAACTGTGGTGTTGGAGAAGACTCTTGAGAGTCCCTTGGACAGCAAGGAGATCAGTAGTCAATCCTAAAGGAAATCAATCCTGAATATTCATTGGAAGGACTGATAATGAAACTGAAGCTCCAATACTTTGGCCACCTGATGCGAAGAGATGACTCATTGGAAAAGACCTTGATGCTGGGAAAGATTGAAGGCAGGGGGAAAAGGGGACAACAGAGGATGAGATGGTTGGATGGCATCACCAACTCAATGGACATGAGTTTGAGCAAGCTCCAGGAGATGGTGAGGGACAGGGAGACCTGATATGCTGCAGTCCATGGGGTCACAAAGAGTCAGACATGACTGAGTAACTGAACAATAAAATATATACATACATACATATATATATATATATATACACACACACACACACGCTAGAATATTACTCAGCCATAAAAAGAATGAAATAATGCCATTTGTAGCAACACAGATGGACCTAGAAATTATCATACTAAGCTAAGAAAGTCAGACAAAGACAAGTATCACATGATATCACTTACATCTGGAATCTAGAAAAAATGATACAAATAAATTTATTTACAAAACAGAAACAGATTTATTTACAAACCAGAAACAGACTCACAGACATAGGAAACAAGCTTATGGTTACCAAAGGATAAAGAGGGTGGGGGTGGGATAAATGAGGAGCTTGGATTTAACAGACACAAACTACAGTATATAAAATAGATAAACAAGGATTTACTGTATAGCATAGGAACTATAATCAATGTCTTGAAGTAACCTATAATGAATAAGAGTCAGAAAAAGATCTGATTCACTTTGCTATACACCAGTAACTAACACAACATTGTAGACCAACTATACTTCAAAAAAAAAAGCCTCATGGAATTGGCTACAGTCAATCAGTCAATTCCAATGCCCTGATTTAAAGATCACCACATGCAAAATAGGGAACTCAAGTGTTTTCTAAGTTCTTAGTAAGAATTATCTAACTAGCACCTACCCCAAAAGGCTGAAGAAATTCAAAGGTATCAGCTGACCAAATACATAAGGAAACACAAAAGCTCATGATGTCCAAAGACTAATAAGCAGGACCTAAAACCATCATCAGGTCTCCTTTGAGGAAAATGAGCACCATCCCTTTACCAAAGGCCCTGTGTAAGCAAGGGAAGCCTTCGAGAAGGCTTGAGACAACCATGACTGTACACAGCAAATCTAACTGGATGTCTTCCTGTGCTCTGGAGCCAGTGATTCCTGTGAATAGCAGTCCATGCCACCAGAAAGGGGCTCAGTCCCTCACCTGACAGCTGCCAGCGGGCATGGCTACATTACTGCACAGTGGCTCCTGCTAGGAGATCAGGCAGCCCTTCTCTGATACACCTGCTAAAACTCTCTACTAACTGCAGACTAATGAACAAGTCAGGAAAATGAGGATTTCCATCTCTGAAGGGGAAACGAAGAGGAAGAAACATTCTCACCCCAATCTTCTCAGAAAAGGATTCAAGAAATAGTTGGATCCTACTCATTCACTGTACTTGTCAGCCAGATTACCTATGATTCATGATAGTAGGGTGGAGGCACGGCGAGGTGCTGGGAAGTGCTGGGAAAGGTGAGGAGGCAGCCCATCTGCACATGCTCAGTGCACACCTTGCAATTCCAGAAGCCCAGACCTAATCAAAAAAACTGATGCTTTAGCATTTCTACAGCACAGCTGAGGAAGCAGACCAGGCACCATGGTTACCCGGCCAGGTTAGTGCAGTCTGGAAAAGCTCTGTCCAGCACCTGATGGGAGTAAATCCCCTTGGACACCTCCCTTGAAACTAGGCAATGTTCGCTCTCTGAAGAATTATGACGGCCCAGCCTGAGGTGCCCACAAGGACCTCCCTGGCAGGAAACAAAGGTTGGAGCACTGTTAATTCTATTACAAACATTTGGTGTCTGGAGGGGGTTGACGAAAGTTTATATTTGTTGACTAGTGAAAGAGAACCTTTGAAGATGATTATCATTAAAAATCTTTGCAAAATGTCAACTGGTGTCTCTCCATTAGATCAGACAGCCTCACTCTTGTCCCTGGTGCAGTCACACTCTCTTTTTACATCATTTCATCTGACTTTGGCCTTTACACTACTTAGTATTGGATAAAGGTCTGGGAGGTGGGGAGGGGAAGGGGGAAAAAGCTTCCGTCTGAAGAAAGTAAAGTGCAAGTCGCTCAGTCGTGTCTGACTCTTGAGACCCCATAGACTATACAGTCCATGGAATTCTCCAGGCCAGAATACTGGAGTGGGTAGCCTTGCCCTTCTCCAGGGGCTCTTCCCAACCCAGGGATCAAACCCAGGTCTCCCACATTGCAGGTGGATTCCTTACCAGCAGAGCCAGAAGGAAAGCCCAAGAATACTGGCGTGGGTAGCCTATCCTTTCTCCAGTGGATCTTCCTGACCCAGGAATCAAACCAGGATCTCCTACATTGCAGGCAAATTCTTTACCAACTGAGCTATCAGGGAAAGTCCTTAATCTCTAACATCTGTGTCACCGAACTGTTCCAGACACTTTTATGTAAACTGAGCAAGAAAGAGTCCTTTCTATAGTGAGTTATTACAGAAAGACAAGCAATGTATAATCCAAAAATTATACAACATAAAATTATATTTCTGTAGCTGCAACAATGGCCAGTTACTACAAATGCTTTTATATTTCTACTTTAAAGAATCCAGACTTTTTTTCACCAGCAATGAATTGCTTAAAGCCTAGGGTAAACTGTTTATAGATTAAATTCTATTTCAAATGCTTAGGACACAGAGGCATCCTATGGTGATTTCGCTCATACAGTTAGTTAAGAATTCTATTGCAAAGCCCTTAATTTAAATATAGATTTTCATAGAGTAAGTCTTTACCTAGAAGTCCAGGCTCATTCGTTGCTATGCTTTCCAGAGTAATGTGTTCATTATATAGAAAAAAGTTTGATTAAGCCTATCTTGCCTGCAGTGGTTTGCTCATACTGTACAAAGCAGGTTAAATTGATGAGTTCCCTGGGAGTTTACAGGATGGCAAATGCAGCTGCAGACACAGTGACATTTTTATAACTAATATCAAAAGCTCGCATGGAATAAACAACATTGGAAAGCAAGAGACTGGATCAGCAAAGAGATTGCTACTGCTACTGCTAAGTCACTTCAGTCGTGTCCAACTCTGTGCGACCCCGTAGACGGAAGCCCACCAGGCTCCCCTGTCCCTGGGATTCTCCAGGCAAGAACACTGGAGTGGGTTGCCATTTCCTTCTCCAATGCATGAAAGTGAAAAGTGGAAGTGAAGTCGCTCAGTCATGTCCGACTCCTAGCGACCCCATAAGTACCTGCTATTATTATTAGACAGTGAGTGAAAAAAAAAAAAACTTGGTCCTGGGCTCTGGCCGCAGGAGACCGCAAAGCACATGTCACCCAGCTTCCACTGCAGATCTTCATTAGTGCTTCACCTAGCAGTTTAAGGGGAAGTTTTAAACGGCTGCTATCTATGGAGATCCCCTATATTCTGTTATTGATATTGTAGGGTCATTGTGATCATTACCCACAGGAATGAAGCCCTGGCCAGCTTGGGATCAAGTCAGTCCTTGAGCAGATCAAGCCCAGAGGAATATCTGTCCTGGAGTTAAGAAGAGGGCATTTCCATTTCCATGTTTTTCATCTGAATGTTTTTCAAAGTTTTGAAGAATCTTTCTTTCCCAGTAGAGACACAGAACCCCTGCTTTACATAAGGTGCTTAGGAAAGGCTTGGTACGGGTCAAACTTTTGGAAACTGCATTGCTTAAAATTCAAACTTGGGTCTGTCATTTTAAAGAATGTTTTTTATTAATTCTTCACCATTGCAAACACTTGCTCATCACAAGAGTAAGAGATGATTGCTAATTTACCTGATTCTAGGTGATTTTTGCCACACTAGGTTTCCAAAGTGCCGGTCACATGTTCATTACGAGCACATTACACTTGATTATACTCCCTGTTTAGTCCTCGCATTAAAGCATGCAAAAACTGAGGCAGATTATCTGAGAAGCAAAGTATCCTTAGAGAAATAAATACTTTCCCAATCCACACTCAACATTTAAAACTGAATTTCATGATTTCTACCAATTGCATGAAACCTTACCTTTCCTGCTTTAGCACAATTTTTCTTTCTTAATTCCTACAGCTTAGGAACCAGACACCAAATTGCCAATATCTGATGGATCTTTAAAAAAAAAGCAAGAGAATTCCAGAAAAACATCTACTTCTGCTTCATTGACTACATCAAAGCCTTTGACTATGTGGATCACAACAAACTGTGGAAAATTTTTAAGGAGATGGGAATACCTGACCACCTTACCTGTCTCCTGAGAAACCTGTATGCAAGTCAAGAAGCAACAGTTAGAACCGGACATGGAACAATGGACTGGTTCAAAACTGAGAAAGGAGTATGTCAAGGCTGTATATTGTCATCCTGCTTATTTAACTTATATGCAGAGTACATCATGCAAAATTCTGGACTGGGTGAAGAACAAGCTGGAATCAAGACTGCCAAGAGAAATATCAATAACTCAGATATGCAGATAACACCACCCTTATGGCAGAAAGAGAAGAGGAACTAAAGAGCCTCTTGATAAAAGTGAAAGAGGAGAGTGAAAAAGCTGGTTTAAAACTCAACGTTCAAAAAACTAAGATCATGGCATCTGGTCCCATTACTTCATTACAAATAGATGGAGAAACAATGAAAACAGTGACAGACTTTATTTTCTTGGGCTCCAAATTCACTGCTGATGGTGACAGCAGCCATGAAATTAAAAGATGCTTGCCTCTTAGAAGAAAAGCTATGACAAACCTAGATAGTGCATTTAAAAAAACAGAGACATTACTTTGCCAACAAAGGTCCCTCTAATCAAAGTTATGGTTTTTCCAGTAGTCATGTATGGATGTGAGAGTTTGACTGTAAAGAAGGCTGAGCACCAAAGAACTGATGCTTTTGAAATGTAGTGTTAGAGAAGACTCTTAAAAGTCCCTTGGATGGCAAGCAGATCATACCAGTCAATTCTAAAGGAAATCAGTCCTAAATATTCACTGGAAGGATTGATGCTGAAACCGAAGCTCCAATATTCTGGCCACCTGATACAAAGAGCCAACTCATTAGAAAAGACCGTGGTGCTGGGAAAGATTGAAGGCAGGAGGAGAAGGGGACGACAGAGGATGAAACGGTTGGATGGTATCACCGACTCAATGGACATGAGTTTGAGCAAGCTCTGGAAGATGGTGGACACGGAAGCCTGGCATGCTGCAGTCTATGGGGTCGCAAAGAGTCAGACACGGCTGAGCGACTGAACAACCAATCTGTTAAATGGGTTTCCCAGGTGGCTCAGTGGTAAGAATCTGCCTGACATGATGGAACCACAGGAGAGCTGGGTTCGATCCCTGGGTTGGGAAGATCCCCTGGAGGAGGAAATGGCAACCCACTCCAGTATTCTTGCCTGGGAAATCCCATGGACAGAGGAACCTGGCAGGCTACAGTCCATGAGATCGCAAAGAGTCAGACACGACTGAGCATGTACATGTGCAAGCAATCTGTTAAAAAGTGGATTTTGTTTAAAATTTAAACAAAGGAAAACAGATATGTTATAATTAAAAAAAACTAGCTTTATCATAAATTTTAAGATCTATAAAGAAATCCTGTTTGTCACTTAAAAAATGAGAGATTTGTAAATGACTTGCCCTTAGTAATATGAAATTAGTAACCTAACTAAAATTGTTTGGTTTTTTCCTTTCATTCCATTTTCCCCCATATTTTAATTTTTACCCTAAATTTAAAAAGATTCTTATGAAATGTGCAGACTGAACAAGATAAACTAGAACCCTGAGTGCTGGCCTGATTGGGAACCGAATAGGTGAAACGACAACTTCTAACAAACAAGGTGGAATCTCTGTGCTTATTCAAGAGACTAAGCCCTAGACCAAGATTCCCAGAGAGTCTGGGACGAGGGAAACCATTGTTACCAAGGAGAGGTGGGAACATTTAGTGAAATTCAAGAAAGTAAAAAGTAAACATATATATTAGCAAATGATGACTTTGGAAGGCAAAACATACTAGCTGTGTGGCCTTGCTGCTGCTAGGTCGCTTCAGTCGTGTCCAACTTGGCACGACCCAATAGACGGCAGCCCACCAGGCTCCCCCGTCCCTGGGATTCTCCAGGCAAGAACACTGGAGTGGGTTGCCATTTCCTTCTCCGATGCATGAAAGTGAAAGGTGAAAGTGAAGTCGCTCAGTCGTGTCCAACTCCTAGTGACCCCATGGACTGCAGCCCACCAGGCCCCTCCGTCCATGGGATTTTCCAGGCGAGAGTACTGGAGTGGGGTGCCATTGCCTTCTCCGAGTGTGGCCTTAGGCAAGTAAATTTAACCCAAGTTTATGTTTTTAAGCCCACAGATCCCATCTAAGCAGAGCAGGCAGATCTCCAAGATTTGTGCCAAGATCCCTGTTATCGGGCTACAGATTAATGGATGAAATACCCAAACTGAATCAAGGTAATATTGATTTTTTTTGGCCATGTCACATAGCATAAAGGATCTTAGTTCCCTGACCAGGGCTGTGCCCTCTGCAGTAGGAACATGGAGTCTTAACCACTGGACCACGAGAGTCAAGGCAATAATAAGAGATAGACTGAGATGGGCTGGTTATTCCAATTTGGAAAGTGGCTTCCTGACTTTGTCATACACTCCTTCATCTCCAAGAGTTTGACCATGATGCTAAGAGAATCAAGAATGGTAACAGAAGCTGAGACATTTATCATAATGGAAATCTCTGACAGCTCCGAGCAATGACTTCACCATGTTGTTGACTTGTTATCTTTGGTACAATTAAGTATATTCTTAATCATGGTTTCTCAACCTTGGCACTATCGACATTTTGAGCTGAGTAAACTTTTTACTCCATATATGGAGATCTGTGATGTACACCATAGGATTATTTGCCCCATCTCTGGTCTCTACCCAGCAGATGCCAGTAACACCCTGCCCCCAGTTTTTGACAACCAAAAACATCTCCTCTAGACATTGCAAAATATCCCCTGGGGTGATGGGCACAAAAGAGCTCTTAGTTAAGACCCATCTTTGCAGACTAAGGCACTGTTGTTGGTTCTGGGAACACAAAGATTATAAAGACACAGTCCCAGCCTTTGGAAAGTTCTCAGTAGAGTGAATGTGTATGATATTGTGGATGGGAAATTCAGCCTGGCACACTGCAGGCAGAGACTATGAACAATGGCTCAGGAGTGCAAAAAAAGGTAGATCCTCCTGAAAAGCAGTCAGAAACTCACTGGGGCTGTCCAATGTTTCCATGAGAAAGAAGGCAGTAATAAACTCTCACCGCCTCCCACCGTCTTCTCCTAGAACAATGCTCTTCACATTTAGGCCAATTGGCACAGTAGCGTGTTGTCATTGGTTGGTGATCACTAATGCAGCTAAACTGCACATCTCTGTAGGTGAGCCTCTGGATACGCAACAAGGGGGGCCTTGAGAGGTAACCTTCCCCCAGGGTAGACAGGTCTTCAGTGGAAGTCATCAGCGCCTTCTCCCCCTTCCTCCTTTCCATCTGGCAAAAAATGGCTAAGTCACACAAGCCCCCCAAGGCTATGGGACAGAACACTGCTTGTCAGTGCGTTGGCAATACCGATGAAGCACGGTTTAAGAAAAATGTGGCTGTGTTTGCCAGTCCTGGTCTCTCTGTAGAAAAATCTTAAAAGCTGAGTCAGAAATTCTACAGTACCGTCAAGGTAATACGTCTCAGCAACAGTGAAGTCTGTGAACTGGGGGCAGGGGGGTTGCAGGTGATGCTGAGTAGGTGGTGATTCATCGGTGAAGAGGATGCATGAGTCTGAGGGAAGAGGATATGGTGAGACGCACTGGACTAGGAAGCCAGGAAACCTAAGCTCCAGCCACTAGTCTTTCTGGTAACATGGGAAGTGGGCAGCTTTCCCTGAAAAGGAGCCTTTGGTAACTCAACTTTTACTAATTAAGGTGCAATGAACATAGAATAAAATGCATACATCTTTGGCATCTTGTTTGATGAGTTTTGACAAGTGAATACACAAATGTAACCATTACACAAAGCAAGATACAGAACATTTCCAACACTCCAGAAAGTCCCTTTGTGCCTATTTTGGGTCCATCCTCCTTCCTGCCATGCAGGCCACCACCGTCTAATTCCTCACCCCACTGGTTAGTTTGACAAGTTCTTAGATGTCACATATATGGAATCAGAGAGTGTGTACTCTTATACATGTAACTGAATCCTCACTTCCAAATCTCAAGAGCCAGAGAGAGTCTCCCCCTCTCCCTGTCTCACTCTCCTTTGATTCATGTACACCACCAAAAATAGTCCTTGCTCATATAAGGCTAAAATCAATACTGGCCAAATGTGATTTGTGAGTATGTATAGCTATTATTTTCCTCAATCTTTAAACCAAGTAAAAATTCAGCCTGTTCACAGGAGGAGGAAATCATAAAGGACATCCATGGAACATTCACTCACAAAGCTACCTCCCTCAATGACCTTTCAAATATGTGGTCAATTTTGTAAATCATGCCTCCCACAAAACTACCACTGGCACAAATGGCCCACGGAAAACTAGTGCTGATTTTCTTTTAGGAGAACCGGGGTCTGATTTCCTGTCCAAGCCCAATAATATATTTTTTAAAAGGCTTCTTAAGCACCTGCAGTGCTCGTTCTTGCCATTGGTCTAAGTCAACTGCTATTTGGAACTGTGTTAAAAAAGCTCAATATGTTCCTATTTAGTCTTCAGCTCAAATGTTTCTTTCCTTAGCTTCAGATGCTATTTCTTCCCTTTCATTTTACATCTTCTCAGGAAAACTGAAAGAAAGGCATCTGTATTCTTTAAACTACCTCCCCAAATCAATCTCATTACTCTACAGAATTATTTTGCATTGACCATATATCCTCCAACTTTCATGTGTCCTGGAAACCTTACAACATAATAGAAAATAGATAATATCCATCAAGAAAACATGCACTGAAGCAAGAGAATGGATTGCTGCCTTTTGGAAGAGTCTACTGAAAGCTACGCCAAATAATAAAATTTTGAGGAGTAACCTTTACAGAGGCACTCGGGGTGATCAATTTTCTCCTCAAGTAACTCTTTAAGCATCAGAACCACTATTTTTTTTAATCAATTTAAATTAAAGAGTAACTGAAAAGGGTAACATTTCCCTGCATTGCTAGATAGACTACACTAAAAAGATATTAATTTCATCTTGATGTCTCATGATCTTCATTAGGAAATCCACTGCCATGCTGGACTATCATACAAAGGAGGCTTCAAGATGACTTAGTTATGGTGGTGTCAGGGCCAATGACCCTGTACTGACCTCAGGAAGACATCTTTGAATCCTGGGTCTCCTGTCCTGCTCACAGGCTGTCAGATTTCCATATCTCACCACAGCCTGGAACACGACTCTTCTTGCCATTTACTCTACTGCTTCTACTCAGACAATCATGTATTTAAATAGGGTCCAAAATCAAAGTAAAGCATTTTTGCAGGACAGAGTGCCTCTCCTATGAGTGAAGAGTATAAAATCTCATGCCATGTAATTCAAATATAAATGGGCATAAAACCAGTAAAATTGGGATTTCCCTGGTGGTCCTGGATTTCACCGATGGGGCATCTTCACGACACCATGTTATATCAATGGCAGTATATTACTTGTAGCATATATGTGTATATAATATTCAAATCCATTTATGCCTATGTATCTCCCCATCGGGTATGACTATCAGTGCAGTGTGTGACACTACACTATCAGATTTTCTCAAATAACCAAGAATCTGCCTTGCAATGCAGGGGACATGGTTCAATCCCTGGTCCGGAAACTAAGACACCACATACGGTGGGGCAGCTAAGCCCATGTGCTTCAGCTATTGAGCTCATGCTCTAGAGCCAGAGTGCTGCAACAAGAGAAGTCCCCACAAGGAGAAGCCCGTGCACTACAACTACAGAGTAGCCCCCAGTCACCGGAACTAGAGAAAGCCTGCACGCAGCAACAAAGAACTCAGCGCAGCCAGAAACAATTCATTAATTTAAAAAACAGTAAAATCTTGTGAGGGTATGGGGTATTGGGGAAGAGAGGAAGGGAGACAGATAGAGAGAAATAACCCAGGGTGAAGGTTTTCTGATCAAAAAGAAAAGAATATTATAGGAAATAATCAGATAGGAGATTTTCATATTTTACGCAAATGCAAAATCTATGTGCATCACTACCTTCACAGCCTTAGGGAAAAGTTGATGCTCACCAAAGGCTGCAGAAGGCCTGTTTTTAAAAGGGGGGTGAGGGTGGGGCCAAGCCCTTGAGCAAGAATGCTGATGTGTACACACAAGGGCCAGAAACTGAAGCAGGCAGCATTTAAGAAATGTCAATGATGAAAGCGCCAGATTTTCAAGTCCAATTTTGATCACTGGCAGACTCTGAGATTTAAAACTACCATTTGCTTATTAGATGGAACAGCCAGGGATCCCTGTAGGTCACTCGGTATAGAAAGCAGGGGGCATGGCACTGCAGTACAACGAGGCGTTTGTTCCCCTCCCACAGAGCGGTGACATGGTCCTTTTAAAGAATAAATTACATTACCTCATTCCCCTGATCAAATCTCTCCCAGGACTTCCCAGAGTATCCAAGGTTAAATGCAGACTCTGTACCATGACCCCTGCAACAAAGCCCCTATGTCAAGCCCCCCACGCCAGGCACTTCTCTCCCCGCTTCCCAGGTGTTCCAGGTCCCCTGGCATTTCTGCCCTCCAACACCCCAAGCATGTTTCTCCCCAGGGTCCGGGCACTGGCTCTGTCTTCTGCCTGAAGTGTTTTGCTCCCAGATCTCTGAAGGGCTGCGTGCATCTCAAATCAAATGCCAACTTCTTCCTGCAAGACCTTTTCAACCACGCTGAACGTGGTCAGGAACCATGCTGTGCTACTTTATACTCTCAATGGTACCTTGTAGGGCCTGAAAGTATGTCAGTGGCATCTATTATCTGTTTCTCCCTGAAACAACAGTTCTCAACTGGGGGTGATTCCCCCTGGGGACATTTGACAGTGTCTAAAGACATTTTTGCTTGGCTCCCCTGGTAGAGGAGCGAGCAGAATACTGACATCTGGTAAGTAGAGGCCAGCAATGCAGTTCAATGTTCTGCAATGCACAGAACAATCTCCCACAGCAAAGAATTACCCAGCCAGCAAAGTCAACAGCACCTTGGCTGTGATGCCCTGGGAGAAAACCTAAGCACCCGGGGACTTCCTGGTGGTCCAGTGGCTAAGATTCTGTGCTGTCAATACAGGGGGCCCAGGTTTGATTCTTGGTCAGGGAACTGGATCCCACATGCTGCAACTAAGAGTTCACATGCTGCAAGTGAAGATCCTGCGTGACACAACTGAGAAACCGCACAGGCAAATTAATTGATATTTTTTTCTAAAAGGAACTGAAACACCTTGGCGCCATCATCGCTCTATTAGTTGCTGAATCCCCTGTGCCTTTAACACTACCTAACACACAGTAGGTGCTCATTCAACATTTGTTAAGGACCAAGCTACCCTTGTTCCTGGATTTCGCTGACGAGGCATCTTCAGGACACCATGTTACACCAATGGCAGTATATTAATTGTAGCATATACGTGTATATAATATTCATATCCATTTATGCGTATATATCTCCCCATCGGGTATGACTATCAGTGGAGTGTGTCACACTGCATTATCAGTTTTTCTCAAATAACCGTTCTGATGTCATCCCAAAGTCAAGAGTTAAAAGAGTCCCACGGGGGGGGGGGGGGGGAATCAATTAGGAATTTGAGATTAACAAATACACACTACTATATATGGGCTTCCCAGGTGGCACCAGTGGTAAAGAATCCACCTGCCAATGCAGGAGACACAGGTTCAATCCCTGGGTCAGGAAGATCCCTTGGAAAAGGAAACGGCAACCCACCACAGTATTTTTGCCTGGTAAATCCCATGGACAAAGGAGCCTAGTGGGCTACAGTCTGTGGGGTTGTAAAGAGTCAGATACAACTGAGCAACTGAGCACTACCATATATAAAACAGATACACAACAAGGACCTATTGTATAGCACGGCTGCTGCCAAGTCGCTTCAGTCGTGTCCGACTCTGCGTGACCCCATGGACGGCAGCCCACCAGGCTTCTCCGTCCCTGGGATTCTCCAGGCAAGAACACTGGAGTGGGGTGCCATTTCCTTCTCCAATTGTATAGCACAGGGAACTATATTCAACATCTTATAATATCCTATAATGAGAAAGAATCTGAAAAAGAATACATATAATTACCTATAAAATTAATATAATCTATATGTAATAATCTATATAATATATAGTATATATACATGTATATAATATATAAATATATATATATATGTAACTGAATCACTTTATTGTATACCTGAAACTAACACATTGTAAATCAACTATACTTCAAAAAAAAAAAAAGATTCCCATCAGGAGAGCAGATCTTTTGGGGCTTCCCTGCTGGGTCAGTGGTAAAATATCCGCCTGCCAATGCAGGAGACATGGGTTTGATCCTTGGGTCAGGAAGACCCCTGAGGAAGGAACTGACAATTCACTCCAATAATATTCTTGCCTGGCAAATCCCATGGACAGAGGAGCCTGGCAGGCTATAGTCCATGGGGTCACAAGAGAGTCAGATATGACTTAGTAGCTAAACACCCAACAAGTATATCTCTCACGGGCAGTACAGAACTGATGTTTGCATCCAATACTCTAGCGCCCTAACTAGGCAAACTGGGTGAAAAGTGGCCCTGACAAAACAGTGAACCAACAGGGATCATTCCGTCCAGGTGCGCTGCTGGAGACCAATGGGCTTGTGAGACTAATTGTGGTTGGTCTGTACCATGTAACCCAGCTAAATGGGAACTGTGTTTCCCAAACCTCCCTCTCCCGTGTAGCTCCAGGTTGGCATGGCCCACAAGGGACATCCTTTCTGTGAGAGCTGGAAGAAGGAGGTGGAGCAGCAGCTATGGAGCCTTTGCATTTGAGAAGTCAGTGCAGGTGGCCAGAGGCCACTGTAGCACACACGGTTATCATTTGTCTGCGGACCATCCGGCTGCTGAGACACAGCAAATGGGTCTGTCCAACACTGCAGGAACTTCCCCTTTGCCTTCTCTGACCCCTGGCCAGGTGCTTGCCTAGTCCCATGGTGAAGGTCAGTAAGCTCCTGGAAGTGGTCCCCATCATGGAAGCTGCTCAAAGGCAACAAGAGACCAACGTGGGTTCCAGCCCATCCCCCGGGAGTCTGGTTTATCCTTAAGGATCCCAGCACTTTTTTGCTTCCTCCACTTCACTCCATCTTTCCTTCCCAGTGCCTGCTCTGCTGACCTCAGGCACCAGGGACAGATACAGAGACAACAACCTTCTATTGACTGTTTAACCAGATCCTCCAACTGCATCAGTGAGATACAGATCAGAAAGTCTGGTGTCTCTGCTTCCCTGATCACATCCTGGCTGAGACACAGGGGTTGGCAATTTGGTGGCCTTCCCACCTCCTTCTGTAATCAGAGACATGTTCCACACTGACAAGACTGTCACATTATTGAGACACAGGTGGATGAGATCTTATTAGAAGGAAATGAATTTTAGCATGTAGATACATTCAGTGTGAGTCCAGATAATTAGAAAATAACTTGCTAGCTCAGATAAAGTGGGTGTACTTACACAGTGCCTATGGTTACGATTCTTTGCATCTTTTTAAACATCATTGAAATTGATTTTGTCTAAACAGATTGGATACGTGTCTTTTTGTATCATCTGATGATTTACTTGTTTTCCTTTATCATAATCACTTGTCTCCCGAGGTGATCACCCTCCCACTCATATGTTTGGTGAAAAGCCTTTGAATCACTTGGCAAGCATGATGTGTGATTCAAGGACTGTCACCCAAGTAATTAAACATGCTGGAAAAAAACTGCAGTAGGAAGATGGGGGAGAGTCTGTCTGTCCTAATCCTCCAGAATTAATTTTTATTTTGTGATTAAAATATTTTGCATCTGTTCTTAGAAACTCCTTGAGTCCATTGTCATAAATACCCTACTTAGTTACTCCTGCATCATATTTCTCAATGATGATTGGAACACCACTGGCATGTCGTGTTCAGGGTAGATCTCTCATTGTTCGTGACCTCTTGGCCATTTTTCTTGAACCACATTACAAAGAAGACAGATTTAAATGAATTCAGAGAATCTGACAGTTTATGAAGGCAAATTAGCCAGTCGAGGGGCAGAAGGCACAAACCACCCAGGACTGGCTTTCAGCAGGTAAAGCTTAGAACATAGACATGTGGCTGACACTAACCAAGGAGAGGGAGGCAGAGGAGGCTACTTACATGTGAATGCTGGGAGAGGAGCAGGGGTGGGAGGGAAAGTGAAGCCCAGAATAAAGCTTTCAGGTCAAACAAGGATGGAAGCGGACGAGGTTGGCAGGCGGGGCACACATGTACCTTGCGTACATGTGTCTTGTCTCTTGTCTCCTACACTCACACGTATGTACTCAAACATCACTCTACCTGAGCAAGTGATGAAAAGATGAGGACCAAAACTAGCAGTCACTCACAGGCAACATTCTACAGGCCTGATAATCTCTGGGTCCAAATCTCCTGTCCTCTACTATATAGCCACCTCCTATGGCTCCTATAGGTACACACGGCTTGAAGACCTTTCATCATTTTCATATTTAGACACTAAACGATACTACAATTTGTAAATGTGGTTGGGGATGACTGCATTACTGGCCCCAACTCTTCAACCGTCTCTGCACCCATGACCTGGTCACAGCCACACTGTGAGCCATGAACCGCCCCACCCCGTGACTTTGGGCTTGGCCATGTGATTTGCTTTGTAAGGGATGGCAGGCCAGTTCCAAGCCTAAGTCTGCCTGGCCCACTGGTCCAGGAGGGATGAGAGCCACCCTGGCTGACCCACAGGCCTGGCAGAGCTGCCCCACTGCTGCAGCCTGAGGTACAGCAGGCTCTGCCAACCTGCCTATAACTACATTTTGGTAGGGCTTTGTTACACAAATAGCAAACTGAGAATGCCAGAACCCTTTTATAAAATAAAATCGCATGCAGAGTCCTGTAAATCACGCAGGTGAAGGGGGATCTGTTCCATTTGAGGCTGGACGCAGGTCCTTGAGCCCCACCCCCACCCCCACCCATCATGATAGCTTCTGAAGCGTCTCCATGCGCCACAGCTTGAAAGCAAGGACTCCAACAGAAACCGCACTAGATCAGAAAACAGGAATCCTGAGTTCAAATCCAACTCTAGATCAATTAACCACCCTTGAGACCCAGTTTCCTCCTAGGTGAGAAAAAAAGAATAATACGTAATGCTTGGTCAACCAACCTGTGAGGCGGACCAGATAAGAATACGTGTAAAAGTACAGGGCACACTGATGTAGGATATCATTGCTGCCATCTCCACCGTCAGCCGCTCCATAATCACCCACATGGTGGGGTGGGATCGCCAGAGTCATTCCCTTCACATCTAAGGGTGCATCCGGGAGCTCAAGAGAGGCTGCAGCTGGGAGTTTTCAATGGTCCCTCCAAGCTCCCCACTGACTTCAAATGAACCGTGGGACGACAGATAAGAAAAATTATTTTCTACAGCCTTTTAAATTGGACTCAGTGTATTTTTTATTTTATACTGGGTCATAATTTAGGGAACTCTGTTCAATATTATATAACAACCTAAATGGAAAAAGAATTTGAAAAAAAAAAAAACAGATACATGAATATGTATAACTGAATCACTTTGCTGTACACCTGAAAATTACACAATGTTATTTTCTACAATTAGATTCAGGTGCATGACACGTTATATCTATCTGTCTATAAACATTTGCCTATTATCACTTTGTGTGTTTTCTCACGCTCAAGGGAACAACAAATGATCCGTAGAGTTTGGACTTGGGTGAAGCAAGAGAGACAAATACAGATGAGGGGCTTCCAGGCTGGAGTTTTTTCTCAGCTGTCCAAGGCCCATGTTTGTGCTAAAGCTTAGCAGACAACAAAAGAACTTTGGAATCCAACCAATTCGGATTAAAGTAGGACCTACTTACTAGTTGTGTGACCTCGTTGGCAAGTCTTTTAACTTCTTCCCCAACTGAAAGTGGTGTTTATGCTACCTAGGCATGGGACTGTTGGAAGGATTAACTGCAATGATTATCTACAAAATGATTAGTGCAGCTTCTAAGAACCCAATAAACAATTACTATTGTAATTATTATTGGACGGTGGACTATTTCACACCCATTATTCTGCCCTCAGAGGACCATTATTGTTTCGATGACATGACAGGCCTAATTAAGAGCCTGGGCTTTGGAGATTGATGAATGAGGCTGAGACCCTGCACGGCTGCCACTCAGCTGCTTGGTGACCTGGAGCATAGTGCAGAACTGCTTAAGCCCTGGAGCAGAAGCCAGGTCCCTGCCCTCGAAGACTTGACAGCCTCAGCGGTGTACCCATCAGGACAGGTTGGCATCACCACCACCAATGGGTAACATGAAAGAAACACAAGCACAAGTGCTAAAGAAACAAAAAGAGGCAGCAGCTAACTACCTGCCGTGCTGTGTCAGAGGGGGTGGATGTGATCTTGCCGGGAGGCCCTCCTGCCCATCTGGCTGGGAGTGCAGACACTCCCTGCTGATCAACATGGTAAATGCCACCATCTGCCCAGCGTCACAAGTACCAGCAGAAAAAACCTCATGCCTTTGACAGCTAAGACCCAGAGCCCTGCCAGTGGATTCTGACCTCTCAGAGGGATTATACCAAAGACACAAGCTGCAGTGTAGTCAAGGAGAAGCGCAAAACAGAACTGGCAGTAGCGAATGGTCCACACAGCTCCTTTAACATTTTTAGTTAAGAAACACTGTAGACATGGATTAACTACCAGGTCACTAGTTGAAGCTGTTGTCTGCCACTTTTTATGGGCATACAAAGATTTAAGCAACTGGTGAACGGATGTTTGACGCTCCAGCCAGTCATGTACCCCCTCAGCCCACCCCATGGATGCTGCTGGCCACACACATGCACGTGTGGTCCTTCCCCAGGTCTCTTGATCTGTGTTGGCAGTGTCTTCTGTCAGGAAAAGGCATGTTATCAAAACCCTGTTGGGGGTGCCATGAATAATGTATAATGGTAAAGGGAATTCTTGAAGTTCTTCTATGTTCTAGAAATTTTAACAGGCCTTTTAACATGTTTTTGTGGCTCTGTTATTCAAAAGGTATTTCAAAGAGAGAAATGTAGACAGAGTATATGACTCATCCTGTCTTTCCATTTGAGATTCTATTATATGTGTAATTTGTAAGTGGCAAATCATACAGAAATACTGTGTATTCTACTGGGAGGTATACTAATTTAGCATGAGTTACCACTTGTTCTCCATATGAAATGGCCATTCACCAGTTAAATTTTGTTTCTGATCATCCTGGAAGGAAAACAGCAAAAACATCCATCCACTCCGGAGATTGTATCTGTCAGCACTTCAGTGCTTTTTTTTCTCCATGTAAGGGGAGTTGGATGTCATTTGCTTTAGCTGAAAAGAATCGATCTCTTTTTACAGTAACTATGGAAAAGAAAATGTTACTCACTACAAGCAAAAGGGGGCAGAGAGAGGCAGTCTGGAAGGAAGAGAAGGATTACAGACCATCATAACTCTAGCCCTCCAGCCCTCTTTATCTTTCTCAAGTCCATCAAATACTTGAACCAACCAAGGCCCCCAGATTCTTCTTTCACCAGGTCATTCCTTCCCAGCACCACTGATAACTTTACTTTCTCATTGTTCCCCAAATCAAATGAAAACTGCTTGACTTTCAAGCCTCTCCCATCATTCTTCACTGAGCTCTTTACTAGGAGGGCTGGGTTGGGTATGTAGATGGATTTGATGGGTGTAAGACAGGCAGACAGACAGATAAAATCAATGGAACTAGGAAAAATCATATTAATACCTTGAGAAGATTGCCTTACCATTCATATACGCCTGATTGCTCCCTGTTCAGTAATGTGCTACACAGCTTATTTCTGCTAGGTATCACACTGCGACTTCTGGACTGTTTTTTCTCAAAATTTTTATTATAATTCAGTTTTCTTTCTCTTATTAAACATATTCTCTTTTTGGCCTAGAAGCCTAAAGTTTTTTTCTGAAAGTCTTAAAATTTCTAGTAACATATGTCGATACTTTTGGGTCATTATCTCACATATATAAACATATATAAACCTATAAACACTTTCTTGTTTTACTTTCAAAGTGTTCTGGGCAGCAATAATAGCCTTCTAACCTCTCTCCTTATCACTGTGGACACCATGGTCTGTGTGCCTCGATCCCCTCCGCTTTCTGCCTCCCTAGAGATGTGCATGTGTGTCCATGTGCACACGCATGTACAGGAGAGAAGTGTCCTGAATGATTGTCTTGGGAGGGAGTCTATTCTGTCAAATGGGTCTTTAGGAGGGAGGCAGTCCATTTTGCTTTCTTGCCTTTTCCCTTCCTATTTCCCACCCTGCTCAGCAGTTCATTCACTGAGTATCATAGCATAGATGCAGTGTGCATTCCTTACTCATGCCAACAGCACATTCATTCTTGTGCCATGTCCTAATGTAAAACTTCTCCTTGAACTCTTTACAGCTCGTTGCTTTGATGTCTAGGGCTGTAGAATGAGCGTCTCCACACGCCACAGCTTGAAAGCAAGGACTTCAACAGAATGAATTTTTCTTTAACAATGAAGTGTAAGATGGTAGAGAGATACCCAGATGTAGGCTTTGTATATACATCTTTTCTATGAGGAAAAAGAAAATAGTGTCTGACCTTATTAGTAAACCATTATAAGATGTCTTCTACACCAAGAACAGTCCAGTTCTTCTTTTGGTTTGGAAAACTTTCAGATAATGATTGAGAAAATTTTATAGGCAATATTTTGTGTCTGAAGAAAACTGAATAACATATTTATGGCACTCAAGAAAAAAAAGCCAAGGATTTTATATCTAGCAAAATGAAACCATAAGCCCTTCCTAAGGAATCTACCAGAAAATAAGCTTCAGAAAACCTAGAGCATCATTGATATAAAGATAGTGGCATTAAATATACAAAATTAAGAACTAACATTAAATGGAGGTTGAATGGGAGAGAGTATAGCATATAAAATTATTATCTGATAACATAGATTAGATATTACCATAAAATATTAGGGGGAAATAGAACTAGCATATGCCCCAAATTTTAAACTTTTTAGTAATCATAATTGGTGCTATTGGAGAAGGAAATGGCAACCCACTCCAGTGTTCTTGCCTGAAGAATCCCAGGGATGGGGGAGCCTGATGGGCTGCCGTCTATGGGGTTGCACAGAGTCGGGCACGACTGAAGTGACTTAGCAGCAGCAGCAACAATATTGTATGTGTAATGTAGAATAGAGCAACTGAGTAATTACGAAATGTTCTAATCTAGTATTCTCCACATCTTTGAGAACCAAGATTCTTGAGGTAGAGGAAAGGAGATTACAGAGGCCATACAGGAGAAGTTAAATGAAAAACTCCCAGTTCTCAAATGTAAATTTCAGAATAAACATATGAGCCATTTTAACTTTGTATATATCTGAATATATATTTAACTATAAAAACATATATATTTAACTATAAAAACTATAAAAACATACAGTTAAATATATATTTAACTATAAAAACATATATATATATAGGTATAGAAGAAGATACTCATATATTTATAAACATTTCTTAGCTCCAGGTGCCTTATTAGTGCAGTAGGTAGTACATCAGTCTGATAGTATTTCCTAGCTCCATCATGGAAATTAATTCAAGAAACAGGACAGAGACAATGGCTGTGAGTGCCTAATTTGTGAGCTTGATATACCATTTTCCCATTAACAGTGACAGAGGTTTCTTGAAGAAATGGTCTCAGGCAAGAAATATACAAATTGAGCCTGGAACACAGAAGGAATCAGAGTACTAGAGTCATATCAAACGGAATCAGGAACCAGGTTGAAGAGACTCCCACGGGTCAATGAATGGAATAGTTTGAGATTTAATAAAGATAACATTTGCATTATTTGATACCCTTCCAATATATCTAAACATAGTATTTCATAATGTTTTTTAAAAATATAATTGGTCGCTCGCGATGTTCCCGTTGGGCTGAAGACTGCCCTAAGGTTTCATACCACCTGCCTGGCCCTCAGCAGGGAAGCCACCAAGCTTACTGTGCTGCTCCGGGATCCTCACAGGCTGGTGTGGAACATCTAGCAGAGATGCTGGGGAGATCCATATTTCACTTGCAGGAATAGACACACTATTTCCTTTTGGCATAGACAAAGGCTCTTTCAGAATGAACCTATAAGAATTTAGTCAGGGAGTGAAATCTGCCGCTATTTCCTTGCTTTCCTCTGCACACGTTCGGATGTAGCTCCAGAACCTTGCTTCAGACAACTTTGTTTTGGAAATCAGTGACTCATTCACTTCTTGGGAGGACGAGGTAGATGGAAAAATTCAAGAGGAAAGAACAGTATATGCAACAAATGGAGAATTGACTGTTCAAAAAAAAATCACAAAGTCTGCAGTGGAAGAAGCTTACAGGGGATAAAGTTGAAAGGAAGAAGAAACCCTGGAGCCTGAGATACTGTTGTGCCTAAATGATAAAAGGATTAGCTTTTGGCTTTTGAGTATCAGCCCCTGCACTGCATTGCATGATCCTGTTGAACAGAAGAGTTGCGGTGGACCCCAGAATCGAAAGAGGTACTTCAATCAAAGATTCATTGTACTAGGAGGGAGGAGCCAAGATGGCGGAGGAGTAGGACGGGGAGAACACTTTCTCCCCCACAAATTCATCAAAAGAGCATTTAAACGTCGAGTAAATTCCACAAAACAACTTCTGAATGCCTGCAGAGGACATCAGGCACCCAGAAAAGCAGCCCAACTCTTCGAAAGGAGAGAGAAGAAATACAGCTCCATCCACCAGAACATCGACACAAGCTTCCCTAACCAGGAAACCTTGACAAGCCACCTGTACAAACCCACACACAGCGAGGAAACGCCACAATAAAGAGAACTCCACAAACTGCCAGAATACAGAAAGGACACCCCAAACTCAGCAACTTAAACAAGATGAAGAGACAGAGGAATACCCAGCAGATAAAGGAACAGGATAAATGCCCACCAAACCAAACCAAAGAGGAAGAGATAGGGAATCTACCTGATAAAGAATTCCGAATAATGATAGTGAAATTGATCCAAAATCTTGAAATTAAAATGGAATCACAGATAAATAGCCTGGAGGCAAGGATTGAGAAGATGCAAGAAAGGTTTAACAAGGACTTAGAAGAAATAAAAAAGAGTCAATATATAATGAATAATGCAATAAGTGAAATTAAAAACACTCTGGAGGCAACAAATAGTAGAATAACAGAGGCAGAAGATAGGATTAGTGAATTAGAAGATAGAATGGTAGAAATAAATGAATCAGAGAGGATAAAAGAAAAACGAATTAAAAGAAATGAGGACAATCTCAGAGACCTCCAGGACAATATTAAACGCTACAACATTCGAATCATAGGGATCCTAGAAGAAGAAGACAAAAAGAAAGACCATGAGAAAATACTTGAGGAGATAATAGTTGAAAACTTCCCTAAAATGGGGAAGGAAATAATCACCCAAGTCCAAGAAACCCAGAGAGTCCCAAACAGGATAAACCCAAGGCGAAACACCCCAAGACACATAGTAATCAAATTAACAAAGATCAAACACAAAGAACAAATATTAAAAGCAGCAAGGGAAAAACAACAAATAACACACAAGGGAAATCCCATAAGGATAACAGCTGATCTTTCAATAGAAACTCTTCAAGCCAGGAGGGAATGGCAAGACATACTTAAAATGATGAAAGAAAATAACCTACAGCCCAGATTATTGTACCCAGCAAGGATCTCATTCAAGTATGAAGGAGAAATCAAAAGCTTTTCAGACAAGCAAAAGCTGAGAGAATTCTGCACCACCAAACCAGCTCTCCAACAAATACTAAAGGATATTCTCTAGACAGGAAACACAAAAATGGTGTATAAATTCGAACCCAAAACAATAAATTAAATGGCAACGGGGTCATACTTATCAGTAATTACCTTAAACGTAAATGGGTTGAATGCCCCAACCAAAAGACAAAGACTGGCTGAATGGATACAAAAACAAGACCCCTGCATATGTTGTCTACAAGAGACCCACCTCAAATCAGGGGACACATACAGACTGAAAGTGAAGGGCTGGAAAAAGATTTTCCATGCGAATAGGGACCAAAAGAAAGCAGGAGTAGCAATACTCATATCAGATAAAATAGACTTTAAAACAAAGACTGTGAAAAGAGACAAAGATGGTCACTACATAATGATCAAAGGATCAATCCAAGAAGAAGATATAACAATTATAAATATATATGCACCCAACACGGGAGCACCGCAGTATGTAAGACAAACGCTAACAAGTATGAAAGGAGAAATTAACAATAACACAATAATAGTGGGAGACTTTAATACCCCACTCACACCTATGGATAGATCAACTAAACAGAAAATTAACAAGGAAACACAAACTTTAAACGATACAATAGACCAGTTAGACCTAATTGATATCTATAGGACATTTCATCCCAAAACAATGAATTTCACCTTCTTCTCAAGCGCACATGGAACCTTCTCCAGGATAGATCACATCCTGGGCCATAAAGCTAGCCTTGGTAAATTCAAAAAAATTGAAATCATTCCAAGCATCTTTTCTGACCACAATGCAGTAAGATTAGATCTCAATTACAGGAGAAAAACTATTAAAAAATCCAACATATGGAGGCTGAACAACACGCTGCTGAATAACCAACAAATCACAGAAGAAATCAAAAAAGAAATCAAAATTTGCATAGAAACGAATGAAAATGAAAACACAACAACCCAAAACCTGTGGGACACGGTAAAAGCAGTCCTAAGGGGAAAGTTCATAGCAATACAGGCACACCTCAAGAAACAAGAAAAAAGTCAAATAAATAACCTAACTCTACACCTAAAGCAACTAGAAAAGGAAGAAATGAAGAACCCCAGGGTTAGTAGAAGGAAAGAAATCTTAAAAATTAGAGCAGAAATAAATGCAAAAGAAACAAAAGAGACCATAGCAAAAATCAACAAAACCAAAAGCTGGTTCTTTGAAAGGATAAATAAAATTGACAAACCATTAGCCAGACTCATCAAGAAACAAAGGGAGAAAAATCAAATCAATAAAATTAGAAATGAAAATGGAGAGATCACAACAGACAACACAGAAATACAAAGGATCATAAGAGACTACTATCAACAATTATATGCCAATAAAATGGACAACGAGGAAGAAATGGACAAATTCTTAGAAAAGTACAACTTTCCAAAACTCGATCAGGAAGAAATAGAAAATCTTAACAGACCCATCACAAGCACAGAAATTGAAACTGGAATCAAAAATCTTCCAGCAAACAAAAGCCCAGGTCCAGACGGCTTCACAGCTGAATTCTACCAAAAATTTAGAGAAGAGCTAACACCTATCCTGCTCAAACTCTTCCAGAAAATTGCAGAGGATGGTAAACTTCCCAACTCATTCTATGAGGCCACCATCACCCTAATACCAAAACCTGACAAAGATGCCACAAAAAAAGAAAACTACAGGCCAATATCACTGATGAACATAGATGCAAAAATCCTTAACAAAATTCTAGCAATCAGAATCCAACAACACATTAAAAAGATCATACACCATGACCAAGTGGGCTTTATCCCAGGGATGCAAGGATTCTTCAATATCCGCAAATCAATCAATGTAATACACCACATTAACAAATTGAAAAATAAAAACCATATGATTATCTCAATAGATGCAGAGAAAGCCTTTGACAAAATTCAACATCCATTTATGATCAAAACTCTCCAGAAAGCAGGAATAGAAGGAACATACCTCAACATAATCAAAGCTATATATGACAAACCCACAGCAAACATTATCCTCAACGGTGAAAAATTGAAAGCATTTCCTCTAAAGTCAGGAACAAGACAAGGGTGCCCACTTTCACCATTACTATTCAACATAGTTTTGGAAGTTTTGGCCACAGCAATCAGAACAGAAAAAGAAATAAAAGGAATACAAATTGGAAAAGAAGAAGTAAAGCTCTAACTGTTTGCAGATGACATGATCCTCTACATAGAAAACCCTAAAGACTCCACCAGAAAATTACTAGAACTAATCAATGACTATAGTAAAGTTGCAGGATATAAAATCAACACACAGAAATCCCTTGCATTCCTATACACTAATAATGAGAAAACAGAAAGAGAAATTAAGGAAACAATTCCATTCACCATTGCAACGGAAAGAATAAAATACTTAGGAATATATCTACCTAAAGAATCTAAAGACCTATATATAGAAAACTATAAAACACTGGTGAAAGAAATCAAAGAGGACACTAACAGATGGAGAAATATACCATGTTCATGGATTGGAAGAATCAATGTAGTGAAAATGAGTATATTACCCAAAGCAATCTATAGATTCAATGCAATCCCTATCAAGCTACCAACAGCATTCTTCACAGAGCTAGAACAAATAATTTCACAATTTGTATGGAAAAACAAAAAACCTCGAATAGCCAAAGCGATCTTGAGAAAGAAGAATGGAACTGGAGGAATCAACCTACCTGACTTCAGGCTCTACTACAAAGCCACAGTTATCAAGACAGTATGGTACTGGCACAAAGACAGAAATACAGATCAGTGGAACAAAATAGAAAGCCCAGAGATAAATCCACGCACATATGGACACCTTATCTTCGACAAAGGAGGCAAGAATATACAATGGATTAAAGACAATCTCTTTAACAAGTGGTGCTGGGAACTCTGGTCAACCACTTGTAAAAGAAGGAAACTAGAACACTTTCTAACACCATAGACAAAAATAAACTCAAAATGGATTAAAGATCTAAACGTAAGACCAGAAACTATAAAACTCCTAGAGGAGAACATAGGCAAAACACTCTCTGACATACATCACAGCACGATCCTCTATGACCCACCTCCCAGAATATTGGAAATAAAAGCAAAAATAAACAAATGGGACCTAATTAACCTTAAAAGCTTCTGCACATCAAAGGAAACTATTAGCAAGGTGAAAAGACAGCCTTCAGAATGGGAGAAGATAATAGCAAATGAAGCAACTGACAAACAACTAATCTCGAGAATATACAAGCAACTCCTCCAGCTCAACTCCAGAAAAATAAATGACCCAATCAAAAAATGGGCCAAAGAATTAAATAGACATTTCTCCAAAGAAGACATACAGATGGCTAACAAACACATGAAAAGATGCTCAACATCACTCATTATCAGAGAAATGCAAATCAAAACCACTATGAGATACCATTTCACACCAGTCAGAATGGCTGCGATCCAAAAGTCTACAAGTAATAAATGCTGGAGAGGGTGTGGAGAAAAGGGAACCCTCTTACACTGTTGGTGGGAATGCAAACTAGTACAGCCACTATGGAGAACAGTGTGGAGATTCCTTAAAAAACTGGAAATAGACATGCCTTATGATCCAGCAATCCCACTGCTGGGCATACACACTGAGAAAACCAGAAGGGAAAGAGACACGAGTACCCCAATGTTCATCGCAGCACTGTTTATAATAGCCAGGACATGGAAGCAACCTAGATGTCCATCAGCAGATGAATGGATAAGAAAGCTGTGGTACATATACACAATGGAGTATTATTCAGCCATTAAAAAGAATACATTTGAATCAGTTCTAATGAGGTGGATGAAACTGGAGCCTATTATCCAGAGTGAAGTAAGCCAGAAAGAAAAACACCAATACAGTATACTAACACATATATATGGAATTTAGAAAGATGGTAACAATAACCCTGTGTACGAGACAGCAAAAGAGACACCGATGTATAGAACAGTCTTATGGACTCTGTGGGAGAGGGAGAGGATGGGAAGATTTGGGAGAATGGCATTGAAACATGTAAAATATCATGTATGAAATGAGTTGCCAGTCCAGGTTCGATGCACGATACTGGATGCTTGGGGCTGGTGCACTGGGACGACCCAGAGGGATGGAATGGGGAGGGAGGAGGGAGGAGGGTTCAGGATGGGGAACACATGTATACCTGTGGCGGATTCATTTTGATATTTGGCAAATCTAATACAGTTATGTTAAGTTTAAAAAAAAAAAAAAAAAAGAAAAGAAAAAAAAAAAGAATTTAGTCAGTCAGTGGGCCAATTCAGTCAAATATTTGTTTGATTTGCTTATTATCTCCACTTAATTGATGAGTTGGCTAAATCTACTTGATTGATAATTTTGCCGAAGATCTTATGTATATATAATATCTTATGTCTTATACCATGTATATGTGTGTGTGTGTATATATATATACATAAATATGTATATCTAAAAAAATATATATATATAATTGGTCATCTTATAGACAGACATGTCAAAGAAAACAATTCAGCATCTTGAAACTAGATATATAAAAGGAAAGATGAACATTTGATCAGCTTTCATGTATGAAACCTGTCACTGAGTAGCCATCTAGTGACATAAATTTATTCCATAGGAATTAATCTAGCTAATAAATAATTAAATGGAAGAATATGCCAATATGCACCTCCCAATAGATCTAGATATTGAGCATCTGTGGTTGTCAACATCAAACAACAGTAAAACTAGACATCATGTGCCTCCTGTTGAAAGGACTCAGTACCACCTATAGTCTTGGGTTGTTAAAGCCTCTATACCCAGCTGCCAATATGCAGGAAATGCAGAGGAATGCATTGAACTGAACCAAGTATGCAATCAGCAAAAGCTATATTCTGGGAAGTTCCAACAGGTCAAACAATCTAGGTTCTTCAACATAAACATTGTATGATAAAGAAAGTGACAATGAAGGGAACTTGTAGGTTGAAAGACAAAAAGTTAATATCAGTGGGAAAACACTAGACTTTAGTATCTGGGGATATGCAACTCAGTGATAGAACTATAGAGAGACAAGGAAAATATTACTATAAAACTCAAGACAGCAGTTTTGTCGGAAGGAGAAAGGAGCTGTGGTTGGGAAGGCGCACATAGAAGGGCTTCCGAAGTGACTAGAAAAGTTCTATTTTTTGACCTAGATGGTAGTTACAAAAAGAGTCTACCATACAATAGTTCACTAAGCCAGGGGTTCTCAAACTCATGGGAAACCTGTTTTAAAAGACCCCCCACCTCCATAGTTTATGATTTAATAAGCTTCCACAGAAACTCAAACGTGTACATTTCTGAAGCTGATGCTGCAGCTCTGTAGTTCATACTATAAGAATCTTTGCATTAAGACATATTTGTTTTCTGTGTTTTTTTCAGTTTGTGTTTTATTTTTCAATGAAAAGGTTAAGTGAATGAATGGAAGGATGGGCTGGATGGATAGACTGGGTGGGATGTATGGGATGGATAACAGATCAATGGATGGATATATAGGCTGGGTGGGATGCATGGGATATATAGATGGAAGGATGCGATGGGTGGATGGATGGGATGAATAGATTGAACTGGTTGGGTGGGTTGGGTATGTAGATGGATTTGATGGGTGTACAGACAGGCAGACAGACAGATAAAATCAATGGAACTAGGAAAAATCATATTAATACCTTGAGAAGATTGCCTTACCATTCATATATGCCTGATTGCTCCCTGTTCAGTAATGTGCTACACAGCTTATTTCTGCTAGGTATCACACTGCGACTTCTGGACTGTTTTTTCTCAATCATTATCTGAAAGTTTTCCAAACCAAAAGAAGAACTGGACTGTTCTTGGTGTAGAAGACATCTTATAATGGTTTACTAATAAGGTCAGACACTATTTTCTTTTTCCTCATAGAAAAGATATATATACAAAGCCTACATCTGGGTATCTCTCTACCATCTTACACTTCATTGTTAAAGAAAAATTCATTCTACGGCGTCTTCTGACAGGACTTTTCCCCAGAAGACTTCTACGGAACTATTTAGAAGAGATAAATCCTGGTCTCACAAATTATCAAGTACATACCTAAAAGCATTTCTTATCCTCTCAATGTTCATCCTCAGACCAGAACAAAAGGCAAAGTGTACCTGACAGCCAAGAATAAAAATGTGATATAAGTTCAAATATCAGAAACTAAGCTTAAGTCATTTAAATTTTAGGAATATTTCCTAGAAAGAAAAAAAAAAAAAAACCAGAGTAGTAAATAAAATAACAAGTGTCCTAAAATACAAAGGCGAGAGTAAATTCCTAGAATTTTAAGAAAATCAGGCCTTGGTTATGCAATATCAAAGGGCACTCACTAGATTTATCTAGCTCATAAATTCAATTCTACAATTGTTTATATGCCTGCTATGTGAAAGTACAAAAATGAATAGAACATAATCCTTGCCCTCAGGACATTAAAGTTGAAAAACCTCCACCAATTTTAAACTCTAAGACCAGGCAAAACGTGAGTGGTCATATAACAGAGGTACAAAAGAAAAAAAAGAGAGAGAGATTTGATTTATTAGAGGCAAAAACACAGCTGGCCTGTCCCATTGGCAGAGGAATCATCTATGAGTTATGTCTGGAATATCCAGAGGAGGCTTTGTTCAAGCCTCATTTCCTCTTACATTACTGGCTGATGCCTAGTATTCAATACACGCAGTTTCATACTTATGTTAGGATTTGATTCCTATGAGGCCAGTATAATAGTCTAATAATCTCGCTGCATTTGTGTTTCAGCACAGTGATTCTTAGGTTGGGGACCCAGGACATATCCACAGACAAGTGAATTTTCCACTAACCTTTAAATGTTTGCATGTTTTGTTTAAATAATAATCTAAAAGATATTGTTGAGGCATAATCAGAGGCTTGTACTAAAAGTACTGTCCCTGGACCACAGCACAAGCATCGCCTGAGAGCTTACTGAAATACAGAGTCCTGGACCCTACCCCAGTCCTACTGAACCAGTCTGCATTTTACCAAGGTTCTCAGGTGATTCATCTGCCTATTAAAATTTGAAAGGCACTAAATTAGGCAGTCATCTGATAACCAAGCCCTGCCAGGCAACTTCACCAATTACGGTGTTTACAGTCAAGCTGATACCAAGTGGCACTGTTCTAATCTTTATGGGCTAAAGAAAAGGAAGAGAGATGGACTTGATATCTAAAGGATGCATTCATGCCAAACAAAGGTCAAATGATGTCACAGTACACTGTGCAATGGAAGAGTTTGCAGTCATCTGAACAGAGAAAACTAAGGGAGACCCGAGGCATCAAAGGCCACCACAGTTTTAAGTTCAGTTCAGTTCAGTCGCTCAGTTGTGTCTGACTCTTTGCAACCCCATGAATCGCAGCACACCAGGCCTCCCTGTCCATCACCAACTCCTGGAGTTCACTCAGACTCACGTCCATCGAGTCAGTGATGCCCTCCAGCCATCTCATCCTCTGTCGTCCCCTTCTCCTCCTGCCCCCAGTCCCTCCCAGCATCAGAGTCTTTTCCAATGAGTCAACTCTTCGCATGAGGTGGCCAAAGCACTGAAGTTTAAGCTTTAGCATCATTCCTTCCAAAGAAATCCCAGGGCTGATCTCCTTCAGAATGGACTGGTTGGATCTCCTTGCAGTCCAAGGGACTCTCAAGAGTCTTCTCCAACACCACAGTTCAAAAGCATCAATTCTTCGGCGCTCAGCCTTCTTCACAGTCCAACTCTCACATCCATACATGACCACAGGAAAAACCATAGCCTTGACTAGACGAACCTCTGTTGGCAAAGTAATGTCTCTGCTTTTGAATATGCTATCTAGGTTGGTCATAATTTTTCTTCCAAGGAGTAAGCGTCTTTTAATTTCATGGCTGCAGTCACCATCTGCAGTGATTTTGGAGCCCAGAAAAATAAAATCTGACACTGTTTCCACTGTTTCCCCATCTGTTTCCCATGAAGTGATGGGACCGGATGCCATGATCTTCGTTTTCTGAATGTTGAGCTTTAAGCCAACTTTTTCACTCTCCACTTTCACTTTCATCAACAGGCTTTTGAGTTCCTCTTCACTTTCTGCCATAAGGGTGGTGTCATCTGCATATCTGAGGTTATTGATATTTCTCCCAGCAATCTCGATTCCAGCTTGTGTTTCTTCCAGTCCAGCGTTTCTCATGATGTATTCTGCATATAAGTTAAATAAGCAGGGTGACAATATACAGCTTTGACCTACTCCTTTTCCTATTTGGAACCAGTCTGTTGTTCCATGTCCAGTTCTAACCGTTGCTTCCTGACCTGCATACAGGTTTCTCAAGAGGCAGATCAGGTGGTCTGGTATTCCCATCTCTTGAAGAATTTTCCACAGTTTATTGGGATCCACACAGTCAAAGGCTTTGGCATAGTCAATAAAGCAGAAATAGATGCTTTTCTGGAACTCTCTTGCTTTTTCCATGATCCAGCGGATATTGGCAATGTGATATCTGGTTCCTCTGGCTTTTCTAAAACCAGCTTGAACATCAGGAAGTTCACGGTTCACATATTGCTGAAGCCTGGCTCGGAGAATTTTGAGCATTACTTTACTAGTGTGTGAGATGAGTGCAATTGTGTGGTAGTTGGAGCATTCTTTGGCATTGCCTTTCTTTGGGATTGGAATGAAAACTGACCTTTTCCAGTCCTGTGGCCACAGCTGAGTTTTCCAAATTTGCTGGCATATTGAGTGCAGCACTTTCACAGCATCATCTTTCAGGATTTGAAATAGCTCAACTGGAATTCCATCACCTCCACTAGCTTTGTTCGTAGTGATGCTTTCTAAGGCCCACTTGACTTCACATTCCAGGATGTCTGGCTCTAGGTCATTGATCACACCATTGTGATTATCTGGGTCGTGAAGATCTTTTTTGTACAGTTCTTCTGTGTATTCTTGACATCTCTTCTTAAAATCTTCTGCTTCTGTTAGGTCCATACCATTTCTGTCCTTTATTGAGCCCATCTTTGCATGAAATGTTCCCTTGGTATCTCTAATTTTCTTGAAGAGATCTCTAGTCTTTCCCATTCTGTTGTTTTCCTCTATTTCTTTGCATTGATCGCTGAGGAAGGATTTCTTATCTCTTCTTGCTATTCTTTGGAACTCTGCATTCAGATGCTTATATATTTCCTTTCCTCCTTTGCTTTTCACTTCTCTTCTTTTCACAGCTATTTGTAAGGCCTCCCCAGACAGCCATTTTGCTTTTTTGCATTTCTTTACCACGGGGATGGTCTTGATCCCTGTCTCCTGTACAATGTCATGAACCTCATTCCATAGTTCATCAGGCACTCTATCTATCAGATCTAGGCCCTTAAATCTATTTCTCACTTCCACTGTATAATCATAAGGAATTTGATTTAGGTCATACCTGTATGGTCTAGTGGTTTTCCCTACTTTCTTCAATTTCAGTCTGAATTTGGCAACAAGGAGTTAACGATCTGAGCCACAGTCGGCTCCTGGTCTTGTTTTTGCTGACTGTATAGAGCTTCTACATCTTTGGCTGCAAAGAATATAATCAATCTGATTTCGGTGTCGACCATCTGGTGATGTCCATGTGTCGAGTCTTCTCTTGTGTTGTTGGAAGAGGGTGTTTGTTATGACCAGTGCATTTCCTTGGCAAAACTCTATTAGTCTTTGCCCTGCTTCATTCTGTATTCCAAGGCCAAATTTGCCTGTTACTCCAGGTGTGTCTTGATTTCCTACTTTTGCATTCCAGTCCCCTATAATGAAAAGGACATCTTTTTTGGGTGTTAGTTCTAAAAAGTCCTGTAGGTCTTCATAGAACTGTTCAACTTCAGCTTCTTCAGTGTTACTAGTTGGGGCATAGACTTGGATTACTGTGATATTGAATGGTTTGCCTTGGAAACAAACAGAGATCATTCTGTCGTTTTTGAGATTGCATCCAAGTACTGCATTTTGGACTCTTTTGTTGACCATGATGGCTACTCCATTTCTTCTAAGGGATTCCTGCCCGCAGTAGTAGATACAATGGTCGACATTCTAGGAATCAGCGAACTGAAATGGACTGGAATGGATGAATTTAACTCAGATGACCATTATATCTACTACTGCAGGCAGTTTTAAGTTAGGAATGGTTTTATAAAAGCAACGTTGTCATATTAGATTAATGCCATTACTTTGACATTCTGAAGTGTTTCTTGCCTTTAATTTTTTTAATCTATTGAAATATAGTTGATTTACAATGTTGTGTTAGTTGTAGGTGTATAGCAAAGTGATTCAGCTATACAGATATCTATATATTCTTTTTTTACATTCTCTTCCACTACTGGTTATTACTAAATACTGAGTATAGTTCCCTTGCTATACTGTAGGTCCTTGTTGTTTATTTTATATACAGTAGCATGTATATTTTAATCCCAAACTCCTACTGTATACCTCCCCTGCTTTGCCTTTAATTTTTAAATCATTTTCAAAGTGTCTTTTATTCTATGGATGCATAAAAGCTATACACGAACTTCCCAGATGGTGCTAGTGGTAAAGAACCTGCCTGTCAATGCAGGAGATGAAACAGATACAGGTTCGATCCCTGGGTCAGGAAGATCCCCTGGAGTAGGGAATGGCAACCCACTGCAATATTCTTGCCTAGACAATTCCATGGACAGAGGAACCTAAGGGCTACAGTCCAAGGGGTTGCAAAGAGTCGAGCACAACTGAGCGACTGAACACATTGTACATTGTAAAAGCTATACTCAAACATAATTAGCTTACCTATAGCTTTATGTTTGTACACAGTTAAGTAACATTATAATAAAAATATAAATCCACACCTGACTTCACAAGACTGTTTTCCTTTAAAAGGAAATATCACTCAGATTTGGTAAACAACACAGTGGTTAAAATAAAGGATAGGAATTAATTTTGACAGAGAAGAAAGGAAAAAGCTGGAAGAAACAGGATGCCTGGATGTCAGGAAACCACTCCATTTAGAAACATCTCTCCCACCCGACATCTTCGCTTCCGGTGACAAAGGATAGCAGTCCTTAACTAACATTTTCTAGATGAAAAGTTACCGCGGTTCCTCCTCCCACATATTTTAAACAACAAAACAAAAGTAAAATTAAAGGATACTCAATAAGCTCTCCGGAGAAGACAGTGGCACCCCACTCCAGTACTCTCATCTGGAAAATCCCATGGACGCAGGAGCCTGGTAGTCTGCTGTCCATGGGGTCGCTAAGAATCAGACACGACTGAGTGACTTCACTTTCACTTTCCTTTCATGCATTGGAGAAGGAAATGGCAACCCACTCCAGTGTTCTTGCCTGGAGAATCCCAGGGATGGAGGAGCCTGGTGGGCTGCGGTCTATGGTTTGCACAGAGTCAGACACAACTGAAGCGACTTAGCAGCAGCAGCAATAAGCTCTCAGGGAAATGTCTAGAGATAATAGGAGTAAAATATAAATAACAAGTAGCAAAAGAGCAATTACTATGGAGACAGTCCTGGGATCTGGGACCCTTTGCTACAGTGCTTGCACCTGGACACACTTCTCCTTGAGCAACAAAATATTAATACAAATAAACTATATGGGACTAACCCAGGTCTCCCGCATTGCAGGTGGATTCATTACTGTCTGAGCCACTAGGGAAACCCAAGAATACTGGAGTGGGTAGCCTATCCCTTCTCCAGGGGATCTTCCCAACCCAGGAATTGAACTGGGGTCTCCCGCATCGTAGGTGGATTCTTTACCAGCTGAGCTGCCAGGGAAGTCCTTAAGCAACAAAATATTAATACATAAACTGTATAGGACCATAGACAACTGTGTGCATGCTCAGCTGGGGCAAATTCTGGACTCCAGGGATACAAAGAGACCAAAAACCCAACTGCCAATTTGAAGAGCCTGGAGCAAAAACTGGGTGTCAGAACAAAGGCAGGGTACTGAGCATGCGCACTGCACTCAATACCATCTATTGTAGCCGTTGTTTAATTGCTAAGTCGTGTCCAACTTTATCGACCCCGTGGACTGCAGCACGCCAGGTTTCACTGTTCTTCACTATCTCCCAGAGTTTGCTCAAACTCATGTCCAGTAAGTTGGTGATGTCATCCAACCATCTCATCCTCTGTCGTCCCCTTCTCCTCCCGCCCTCAATTTTTCCCAGCATCAGAGTCTTTTCCAATGAGTTAGCTCTTCGCATCAGGTGGCCAAAGTATTGGAGCTTCGGCTTCAGCATCAGTCCTTCCAACAAATACTGAGGGTTGATTTCTTTCAGGATTGACTAGCAAAACACTTAAGCCAACCCTCCGGCCAGACCCCTGGATGCACCCCTACCTTCATCCCATATAAGGAACCAGCTTGGCCTGACTCAGGGGAGGGGGCAGGCAAGGGAATCTGGTGTTTGTTCTCTCACCTCTGCGGCAGGGGCCCCTGTAAAGCCTTGCCTGATTTTTTAGTCTGGCTTCTGATCAATTTCTATTGATTAAGGAGGTCAATAACCCTGATGGGTAACACTGTATGTCAGGCATTCTTTTAAGCCTCTTACTTACATTAACTCACTTAACTCTATTAATAACCTCTGACAAAGGCCACTCCTTTGATGGGCTGTAAAAACGGCCACACTCCTTCACTCATAGATGGATTCTGATTCTCCACACTTTGAATCTGGCGGGTCTCGATGAATTGCTTTGACCAATAGAACTCAGAGGAAGTAGAATGTGTCATTTCTGAGTCCAGGCTTCCAGTGGCCTTGCCTGCTTATAGCACACTCCCAGAAGTCTCTACAATGGGAACAAGCCCAGGCATATTCATTTCAACCTGGAAAAAAATTTTATTGAAATTTGATTTTCTTTCCCCCTCAATATAAATTTTCTGTAATTTTTTTTTTAGGGAAAACATTATCTTCTCATTTTTTCCCAAAGTTGTATGTACACAGATACGCAAGTTCTCCGGAAGAGAAGACAGTAGACATTAGCTTGCTGATTGCTGCTATCGGGGAAGAGGAGACAATGGAAAGTGGATTTCATGCCGTGTTTTCAAGGACTTGAATAAAATTACACAAAAGGTGTTTAGTTGCATAGAAATTCCCCCCTAAATAATAATTTAAAAATAACTTAAAAGTGCTGAGGTTTTTGCATTTCTTCCTAAGTGGTACTTAAATACAGTGCATGCCACACTTGACACTCAGAGCCACATGTCTGCAATTTGGAGACTTTTAAAAGATGATTCCTGATGGGAAAGGATGGCACGGCGCTGGCTGTAATGCGTGGTGAAGGGGCCTTGCTTATGGAGAGACAGGCAGGATCGCACAAGGCCTGACTGATTGAGTCACTAAGTTGTGTCCGACTCTTGTGACCCCATGGACGGTAGCCTGCCAGGCTCCTCTATCCATGGGATTCTCCAGGCAAGAGTACTGGAGTGGGTTGCCATTTCCTGCACAAGGCCTGAGAAATGTCTATTTCCCACATCTTAAATAATGGAGCTCTCAAATTCTTCTTAAGATGTTTTGTACACAGTATTAAACTCTGAACAGCAAGCTGAATCTTTGGTTCTTCTTCTGAACCTAAGAGCAATCTTGTAGTTGGGGTTTTCTGGCACTTCTCCTATTTAAAGTATTCTCTTCCACTGTCAAATCACGGGCCCTGAGTTTTGGGTTCAAAAAATAATCCAGGGTTTCCAAGGCCTGGTGATTTCAGGAACAGGTGGACTTTTAGGGGAGAAAAATAATAATTGAGGGACTGACATTACCAACTTTTAGCCAATCAAGATATTTAAAAGATAATGAACACGTCTTTAAAAGTTAATTGTATTTCTACCACTCACCTGTTATATAATCCTAGTAAGTTACTTAAACAATCTAAGCCTTCATGTGTCCCTCTAAAAGTGGGGAGTTTGCAAGTGCTTTGTTCATCTGACACAATTTGTGCTTATAAAGTTAGTCATGGCTGCTGTCATGATGAACACTATTATCATTTCCATAAAAAGGAATGAGTCCAAAGACAAATAATCCTAACTAAAGCTACAGGGAAGAGAGGAGGCAAATTCCGCACAAGAACAGTGGTGGAGTCATCAATGCATCTGACTCAACCTTTTTCTAGGGCATCAATAGCTCCTGAAAAGAGCAAATCCTAGAACTACTGAGCCAATCAAGTGGGGCAAAGGGTCTCCAAAGAAGGCAGAGAAAAAATCATTATTTCCCTGGGCAAACCAGCTGTGGCAGGATGGGGTTCTGATGTCTGGGATACAAATAACATGTTAAAGTTGACACTCTCAAATCAGCATGTTCACCTCGTCTGACCTCTGCCTCCCTCTGCGGCCCTTCTGTGTCATCTCCTAGACCACTGGCTTAAGCCATACTTTTCACCTGACTCAGCTTCAGCATCAGTCCTTCCAATGAATATTCAGGGCTGATTTCCTTTAGGACTGACTGGCAAAATACTTAAGCCTGACTCGACTATAGCTATATGTCCCAGGGAAAACCTCCACTGACTCTGCTCACATATCATAGAAAGGCACCTACATCTACTTCAATTGTTCAGTGTTTAAATATGGACCATTTCCATAAAGTAATCACAAATTCATCATACAATCAGGCAGTATAATCATTAATCATTTTACACCCATAATCCTGCATTAACACAATACTTATAAACATTTAGCTCTATTTCCTGCCTATCTTTTTCCTGTCCCCAAGAACATTTACATAGTTTTGGTCATGGTGCACAATTATTATCCTATTTTTAAATTATTTAAGCATTTTTCAAATTACTTCACAGCCTTTAAGATCATCATTTAATTGCTGCATAACATTCCATGAAGAAAATGTTTTTAACTTACATAAGCATGTCCTTACTGAGGGACACACAGAGCATTTTGGTTATTATAAATAGAACCAAAGTGAATAATTTCCATGAATATGGATTTTTCCATATTTTGAAATATTTCCTAAAATTAGATTCCCAGAAGTTGCATTACTGGATCAGAAAGAAGGAGCACTGAAGGCTTTGGAGAGATTGTCAGATTATTTTGATGAGAACATCATGCGTGTGCTTAGTTGCTCAGTTGGGTCTCACTCTTTGTGACCTCATGGACTGTAGCCCGCCAGGCTCCTCTGCTCATGGAATTTTCCAGGCAAGAATCCTGGTGTGGGTTGCCATTTCCTACTCCAGGGGATCTTGCTGATCCAGGAATCGAACCCAGGTCTCCTGTGGCTCCTGCACCAGCAGGTACATTCTTATTTAGATGCATGAGTATCCCTTTTCATCTGTCATTTTCTAAGCAAGTCATTCTGTCTACTCGCAGCATTCATTCAATTCACTCGCTGTAATTTCCTTGCTGTCTACATACCGCCTGTGGAAAATCTACTCTATAGAGACACACAATTTTCTCAAGACATCCAGAATATCTTACCTTGGTCCAAGATCCCCCACAAAAATTGTACCTTAGGTGTACCTTGGAGTCCCCCTTCTCTTCACAGAGCTTTCTCAAGGATGAGCTATGTGTCTATGTCTCAAGGAACTAACGTATTTTTACCTGTGTTTTAGAAAGTATATTTGAAGTCTCTGAAAGTTTGATTGATAATACGTTGGATGATATAAAAAAATTACATACTTTTCAAATTCTCAAATATGTTCTGTTAATGTACAAGAAGATGCATTCTATTTTAGTTTTTGCCAACATTAGTAATCACTTTCTTCTGTTTGTATTCTTGAGCCCAGAACTGATGAAAAATGATGCACTTTGTGAAATGTGAAGTTTCAAAAAAAAGTGATTTTTTGTTTATATGTCTGCCTGCCTCCACAAAACTAAGTCTTCTGAGAGCAGAAACCATCATATTTTTCCCTGATGCATTAGCACTCAATAAAAATTTTGGCAGAGATAAAGAAGAAAGGTAAAAGAGCAGAATAAAAAAAGCAACAAAGGAAGTAGGAGATCCTGGAGGAGAGAGAAGGGAAAACAAGACCCAGAGTCTCAAGCATGTAGGGAGTTTGCACTACAAGTAAGTGGCTTCAGAGAAAAGATTCAAAGAAGAGATAACCCCTCATTCTATAAGTCTCTAACTACTAATCTCTCTTTTATAGTCTTGCAAAAAAAAGATTATGGCTTCTGAGGGTCAATTCTACTGCATACTTTAAACATTAGGATACCCTCTCTACGCTCAATGGTACTTTCTTCAGAGCAGACTGCTTAACAACAACAAAACAGATCTGACTTTGTTACTGAAAGTACGGTCTGGCTCACCACTCACCACTCTAAAGCTAATACTACAGAGGCAAGGTTGGTGGAAGACAACTTGGTGGAGAGACTTTATATTTTGGGGCTCCAAAATCACTGCAGATGGTGACTGCAGCCATGAAATTAAAAGACGCTTACTCCTTGGAAGGAAAGTTATGACCAACCTAGACAGCATATTCAAAAGCAGAGACATTACTTTGCCAACAAAGGTCCGTCTAGTCAAGGCTATGGTTTTTCCAGTAGTCATGTCTGGATGTGAGAGTTGGACTATAAAGAAAACTGAGTGCTGAAGAATTGATGCTTTGAACTGTGGTGTTGGAGAAGACTCTTGAGAGTCCCTTGGACTGCAAGGAGATCAAACCAGTCAGTCCTAAAGGAAGTCAGTCCTGAATGTTCATTGGAAGGACCGATGTTCAAGCTGAAACTCCAATACTTTGGCCACCTGATGCCAAGAACTGACTCATTAGAAAAGACCCTACTGCTGGGAAAGATTGAGAGCAGGAGAAGAAGGGGACGACAGAGGATGAGATGGTTAGATGGCATCACTGACTTGATGGACATGAGTTTGAGCAAGCTCTGGGAGTTGGTGATGGACAGGGAGGCCTGGCGTGCTGCAGTCCAAGAGGTCGCGAAGAGTCGGACACGACTGACTGAGTGACTCAGTCGGACGAGTGACTGAACTAAACTGAAGGTTGGTGGAAAGAAAAGTTCGCTTTATTTTGGAGGCCAGATGGTTAGAGGATGACTTGTGTCCAAAGACTGATAGCCACCACCCCTCCCCACCCAGTCCCCAATAATCAGTGGGCAAGAGCTTTGAAAGGGGAGTTTCAGTGGTGTATAGGTAGAGGGAAGGGGCTACACTCAGAAACAGCATTGTTAGCTCTGGAAGTCATCTTGAAATTGGTCATGTGGTGGTCTGATCAGTGTCACCTCGACTGTTTTTAGTACTATTAATCTTTAGTTCTAGGGTCGGTTTGCTCCCATTTCTTTGAGGCCAGTTCTCAGAATTGGAGCAGCTTATATCATGGCTACAGTCTGGTCATCCCAGTTAACTTCTTCTGCCTGGTGGGGGTTTCAGTATCTACAAGATAGCTCAAAGGATATGGCTCAGAATATTATCTACAGTCTTTGAGGAGGAACTTAACGTCCTTGATGTTATTCAATGACTAAACTACTATTATTTGGTCTCGTTTGACAGTTTTCCTTTGTTTCTGCATTTCTCACTTCTCTGATTAAATGTATTCTTTGGCTAAAGTTTTTTCTACAAAGGGCAGACGGAGGACATGGGGCAGGGGGTGATGGGGAAGGACCAAAGGGTCCTGCTCTGGCTCATGAGCACATTTAAATGCCCATGAAACAGCCATCTAAGAAATTTTTACTATCCCAGAAATCAATCTTAAACATGTATAACTCTCTCCACTTGTGCCTGAGTCTGAAGCCTGGCTAGGTCAGTTTCTGGCTGCTTAAGTTACTGGTTTCTCATCTAGAAAATGAGAATAATCAAGCTCCTATCTCACAGGGGCATTGGGAGATTAGTGAGTTAATATGTGCTTAGAAGAGTAACTAGTACACAGTAAGTCCTCAAATAAAAAAGGCTGTTATTATGATCACTGTTAAATAAGCCAACTGATGTGAACACTATACAATTCTAAGGGATGCACAGGAACCTTGACACCTCTTAAAATATGTACAAGACATAAGAAAGAAGTCTGTATGTAAGCTGTTTGCACATCTTTCGGTAGTCTTGTGTATATTAGGGCTTTTTGCACTTAGTCAAACCAGTTAATCCTAAAGAAGTCAACCCCGAATATTCATTGGAAGGTCTATTGCTGAAGCTCCAATACTTTGGCCACCTAATCTGAAGAGTTGACTTATTGGAAAAGCCCCTGATGCTGAGACAGATTTTGAAGGCAAAACGAGAAGGAGACAGCAGAGGATGAGATGGTTAGATAGCATCACCTACTCAATGGATATGAATTTGGGCAAACTCTGGGAGATAGTGGACGACAGAGGAGCCTGGTGTGCTACAGTCCACGAGGTCACCAAGAGTCAGACATGATTTAGTGACTGAGCAACAACAGTACATATAATAGGCAATTCCCAGAATAATTTATCCAAGAACAAGGCAGGTAACACAAATAGGAAAAGAGAGTATGGGGTATAATTTTAGAGGAAAAGAGAGAAGGGAGGCTCATTTTCTGTCTGAAGGGAACAGTCGCTGCTTGGTTAGAAACAATAATTGCTAACTGGGAATCAAGGTCCAATTCTGCCAAATCTTCCAAATTTTCAAGAGAAATTAGAATTCTGGATTCTTATGTGCAATCTCCCAATGGTATGTTGGCAACTCTTCAATTATTTTTAAATACCCTGTGCAGGTCAATCAAATTATATCTATGAGACAAATTTGGCTGAATCTGCTTACAGTTTATGTGCTTTAAGCTTGAAGGAAAAATATATCCCCCCTGCCTCAAAAAAAACCATATCCCCAAACTAATGTCTCCCAAGCCACATCTTCCAAAGAATCAATTTCCACTAAAAGGAGATATGAAGGTGTTAAGTATCAATTTTCAGCCATATCCATGCATAGCTTGGGCTCCAGGCTGCTACTGCTAAGTTGCTTCAGTCATGTCCGACTCTGCGACCCCATAGATGGCAGCCCACCAGGCTCCCCCGTCCCTGGGATTCTCCAGGTAAGAACACCGGAGGTATGAAGGTGTTAAGTATCAGTTCTCAGCCATATCCATGCATAGCTTGGGCTCCAGGCAGTCAAGGGCAATTACAGTGAGTGCCTGCTGCATATCCACCCTACCTAGTCTTCAGGGACCAGAAAAAAGTAAGGATGGGCATTTATATCTTAGCCGAGAAGCCAGACACATGTAAGTAAAATGACAGCAAACGTTAGGCTATCTATAACTGCTCAATTGTGTGGTGTCCATTCAAGACTCCACAAGGATCTAGGGGAAGGGAGACTCCAAGGTTCTGGGGGCTCCAAGAGGACCACAAGGAAGGTGTCTCTTGAACTAGACGAGGAGGATAGGGAGCCTTTGGAGGAGATAGAGGACTATGTTCTAGTTATTGTTCAGTCGCTAAGTTGTGTCTGACTCTTTGTGACCCCGTGGACTGCAGCATGCCAGGCTTCACTGTCCTTCACTATCTCCCAGAGTTTGCTCAAACTCATCTCCACTGAGTCAGTGAAATCATCCAACCATCTCATACTCCTCTGTCCCCTTTTCCTCCTGCCATCTATCTTTCCCAGCATCAGAGTCTTTTCCAATAAGTCAGTTCTTCACATCAGGTGGCAGGAGTATTGGAGCTTCAGCATCAGCATCAGTCCTTCCAATGAATATTCAGGTTGATTTCCCTTAGGATTGACTAGTTCGATCTCCTTGCATTCCAAGGGACTCTCAAGAGCCATCTCCAGCACCACCCTTAGAAAGCATCCATTCTTCGGGGCTCAGCCTTTTTTATGGTCCAACTCTCACATCCATACATGACTACTGGAAAAACCATAGCTGTAACTATACGGACCTTTAGTAACAGGGATCAAATGAGCATCCGCACAACTGTCTCAGGTTATTCTAACGTCACTCTCATCTTCGACCTTGGAAAAGTGTGTATGGTCAGTTTATTGTTTTAGTGCTTGTTGATTTTGTCTTGGTCAGGGCAGGATATAAGCCAGCTAATGCAATGACTGCCAGTCACCATAAAAATGACATGTATATCAGTGTAGTTGACTGTGTAGTCGGCTTTCAAACTTTTCCCGAGCCCCTGAAAACTCTGCTTTCTTGACTAACAGTGTTAAGATAAGAGGTGGTCCCTGCCTAGAAGAAGCCACGATCCAAAGAGGGATAAGCCTAGAAATAAGGTGACAGACGTGGGGACTGGAGCTGTGGAGCACCCTGTCCAGGCAGCTGAGATGGCTTCATATGGAAAGCACCAGCTGGGCTGCATCTGGGAGTGAGTGGGAGCCTGCCAGGCAAAGAAGGGGGAGCAAGGCTGTTCCGGGTGGCAGCAGCAACACAGGCAAGGCACAGAATGGTGAAAGCTAGTAGTTTATAGCAGCAAAGATACCCACCCTCTTTTCCACCTCTTCATTCTTGGTCTGTTTGTTAATTATGGCCTTCCTGTGTCTCAGCAAGATAGGAATCTCTGAGGATCCCTATAGATTTTTTTAAACTTGCTCTGCTTTTGCCATTCATTCACATGAAAAGGCAGCAAAGATGAAAAAATCACCAAAGGCCAACATAAAGACAATGATTTCAAGTGCCTATGTTACATGCAGATATATTTAACTGTATCCCTATGGTCTTGACACAAAGAAAGATGATGCTCTTAATAAAATCAATTTTGAGCTCATTTATTTTGGACTAGAATTTTCTCTGCTAGGCCTCCAATACAAGAGGAAATATTCACATATCAAGACTAGAAATCATACATCAGAACAAAGTTCAGAGTTGGTTTTGACTTGAGCTTAGGCTTGTTGTAAGTTTTATGTTTTATTTGCAACTATTAGTATTAAAAGAAATATTTTTTCAAGGTTAACATTTGCTTCTTTTCCCTCTGAAAGGGATGGAAAATTTAAAAGATAAAAGCTGAAGATTTTAACTCCACTCATAATTACCACTGTCATATTTCAAAACGGCATGGAAAGGATAGCCTAGGGTACCAGGATGGCAAATCATAGCATCCTGCTTCATTGTCTGTTACATGCAGCAGTACTCTCACCCTTTTCTTCTCTTTCTGACTAGCTTCTGATGGCTCTTTCAATCCCCAAGAGGAAGAAAAGAAGAAGACTGCAGCACAGTGTCTCCAAAGATGGTCCCCAGTTGACCATGCCTCACACTCTGCCTTTGTCTGGGCTGTCCTTCATAACTGACAAGGTGGATGCTGCCTGACTTCCAAGGTCAGAAGGCTCGCAGCATCTGCCTTGATCTCTTGGAACCTTTAGCTTCAGAATCCAGCCACTAGACTGTGAGAAAAATCCACACGAAGAGGCCGTGTGATGAGCCATCCTGGACATCTGCTCAGCCCAAGTTTTCAGATGACGCCAGCCCCAGCTGCTACTAGAGAGCCTGAGCTTGAGAGGTCTCGGCTGACCCCATCAACTCACAAAGCTGTGGCTAACTACACAGCAAGATACAACCAGAAGAGGAAGGCCAAGGGCGGCAAAGGGAAGCCTGACATTTCAAAAGTGGGTTTTTTGTAACCTGTGGCAACATGGGGAATGAGGTTGAAATTTGTGGCCCAATTTAGCTTTTTTAATTGAATGTAGTTAATAATTATCTCTTGCTTCCTTTCCCTAATGATCACCTGAAGACAATCAAGGCATAAAAGTATGCATTTTCCAAGAATATAAACGGAATTAACAGGTTGCATTTCATGTCTGTGTTTCTTTCTTAATTATCTTCAAGGTCAGAAACAAAAAGGAAAAATAAAAGCAAAATCTTCCGAAACAAAGCCAGATCCGGTTGTCTCCACCAGCAACCTTTATGCTGTCAAGTCCACAAGCAAATGCATTGATACAGGCAGTGTGACAGCTTGGCTATCTTTCCGTTTTGACTGTGGAACTGGCATGACATAAAAATGTACTGGTTTTCCTTTTTCATGATGATGGCATTCGTTTTTACATTACATGCTTAACAGCAAAACTCTCGGGTGCAACATGTGATAGGCTGATGATTGTCAGCTAGTTGCCCTGTCAGTATCTGTTCCCTCTGTGTTCCTTGTCAATACCTTCCACTTTGTTTGAAACCTTAATGTCTCAGCTAAATATCCAGCATTCTGAGCTTTCCAATACCCATGTGAATCTGTTATTGTCATTCAGAATCAAGAGCAAGTCTGCTGGGGGTAGGGGTGGGGGGTTATGATGAAACTTGGCTATCCTGATAAAAAGGGGATGACTAGGGCCGGCATCACCACTTCCCATCTCCTTCCTTTACTATGGACGTGAAACCTGCAGCAGCCATTTTGCAATCATGAGGCAATAAGCATAAGGATGAATGCCAGCGCATTACAAAAAGAAGAACAGAAAGCAAAAAAAGAACCTTGGTGTCTGATGGAACTGCCAAGCAACTAAATGAATCCTAGAAATTGCCTATCTCTTGAGATTCGTCATGTGAGAAAAATAAACCCTACTTGTTAAAACTGCCACTGATTCCATTTTGCATTACCTGCAGTCACATGCGTTTTTTCGTGACAATGCTAAGTTATTCATTAAAACCTAGTAAGCCCTTGTAAGGCTGCATTCAATTACAGATCCTCAAATATAATGTTTCTTCAGACTATACTACGCTCCACATGGTTGATGATGAGGTACATTTTTGCCCACTTCCACCACTCACTTAGATAAGTGACACATTCACACTGAGAACTGGTTCTTTAAATAGCATTTTGCCGCCAAGAGCCAACTACTCAGACTGACAATCAAAAAAAAAAAAAAAAAGAAATCAGACAAAAGAGCATTAGACTTTCAAAAGCTCGGGGGCTGCGAAAAGTAGCAGAGTGATCTGTGGGAGGCTTTTTCCTTGCTTGTGGTGTAATAGCCATAATATTCCTGTTTTTGGAATATACTTGCAGAAACAACTATTGTGGTTATCAAACACCTCAGTTTTGATTTAGCATTTAATCACCCACAAAACCCCATTTATTGTCTCTCTACTCCTCCATGGTTATCAGAATCCCATAATTAAGGCATAATGAAAGTAAACAATGTCACAGAAAACTAGATGTCGTTATAAGAAGAGTAGTTAAGACAAGACAAACGTTCCTAAAAATAGCAATAGAGCCAAGAGGAATTGCTAAGGAGTTCTGTTTGTGTGTGTGTTGGTGGTGATTAAATAGAAGAATCATCTAAGTGAAGTATTTAGGGAACAAACTGCCTCTTGATGGATAATAAACTAATTTGGAGAATTCACATTGGAATCAAGCAAGCATGCCAATTCCGTGAGACCCCTACAAAAATAGCTTTAGCCTCCGGAAAGAGAAGGCTATCTCATCTACAAAAAGCTAAAAATGGGGATGACAACATCTTATCTTCCCTCTAAGATATATACCTACCTTGGTTACTTTCAAATTGATGTGGCATGTAAAACAAGGCATATAAAAATAAAAGAAAACCCTTTATTAAAAAGCCAAAATGTAAACACACTGAAGGTACTGGGATGTGCCAGTCACTGCAGCTGGGCACTACTGGGTATTTAGATGTGAGATTCCTACTGGTTACGGCAAAAAGAGGAAACTCTTTGCTTTACAGTGCTTCCCTTGTGAGATAAAAGGAAGTACATAAATTAACAAGAGAGCAGCACTCTCCTTGTCAGGAATTCTTATGGTAAATTACAACATCCAGATAAATGTTAAGGTTCACCATCTCTCAATAACCTTTATCTTTTTTTTCTGGCACACAACACTAATTAATGTTCTATATTTTTATAACACACTTATATAGTTCATACTTATCTTTAATTAAATCTTTAATTTGTTTGTCTTGCCAAATAATACTATAAACCCCATGAGGAAGGAGGGATTATTCTTGTTCTGTATACCTCCAGAGCCGAGTTGAGTTTCTTACCCATTTTAGGTGCTCACTCCATATTTATTAAATGAATGAATACACTGTTTTGTCAAAGATAAGACTTGACACCCAGAAATCCTCCTGCCCCAAATCCCAAGGTAGAATGTATGCACATGTGCAGAAGGTGTTCTACCAAGAACATGGCCTGAAGGTCTCCAAAAAAGGAACTTGTGGGAACTGCCCTCCCTTCCCTTTAATCTTCTCTAAGAAGACCTTCTTTTTTCACTGGTCTGTGCATGAGTTTGATCATTTAAAGGAGAGCTGCCTATAAAAAAACAATGAACAAGGACCCAGAGCCAACAAGGACCCACAGAGTATAAAGGAACTCTGAAGGCACTGCAAGAATTCTAAAGAGATTCAGCATTTATGTCCAGCCACTCTTGAAGCCTTTCCAAAAAATTGGGGTGGGGGAAGATGGAGTGAGAAAAAAAGAGGACTCAAGACAGATAGAACCTAGAAGATTCTCCGGGAAGAAGAGCCTCTGAAGGAGACTAAGAAAATACGAGATCTTCAGGAGGAGTATCAAGCAACACCAGTATCAGCTTCACTGGGGAAGGGAATTCTCGACAACATCAAATATAAAGAGAACTTCAGTAAGATGAAGTTCATCTGCTGGAGTCAGGAGATCATTGAGGACCTTGCCAAAGCAGTGCTCACTGGCCAAAGATGGTTGCACAAGATATTGACTGAAAAAGGACACCAGCCTGCATTGTGCTCATGAAAGCATCCCCTTTGAGGAATGCTGGCATTTTTCCTAATTGGGACAAAGGTACCAAGTGTGCTGGTGAAGAAACTGGTGGTTTCAGTGGAGTGCAGGAGGCAAAGCCCTACTGCAGTGAGTTGAAGACTAACCAAGAGAGAAAGAGAGGACATGTAGGGTCTAAGCTCAGTCCTCCTATCAGACAATTTTAAATGGACAGAAAGAAGGAGGGAAGAGATGAATTGGGGAGAGGGGTTAGACAATGCAAAGAGGAAAAGGAGAAGGAACTGTGGGGGATGTGGATCTGACTTCTCTTGCTAATAAAACCTAGTGATCATTCTGTTTATCCCTGTGTTTGCAGAGTTGCACCTGAGTTTTAAAGTTTCACATTCCATGCAATTCTCAGAATACCTTGGAAAGTGGGTAATGCAGCATTGTTACTCCTTCCACACTTGAGGAAACTAACATGTAAAAAGTTCAACTAAGTGATGGAGAATGGATGCTGGAATGGACTGAGGATAGACTCTGCCTGCAAATTCAGGGGTCTATGCTAGCACTGTGACTGGGAGCAAGTTGCATCAAACCACTGGGCCTCTGTCTGCATGACTGTTAAATGGAACACATTATATCTCCATAATTATGGAGACATGAGGAGGAACTGGGATATATACAAACACCCAGCATGCTGGCAAACACTGTCAATACCCACGAGCTCTCTTTTCCTTGCTTCTCTGCTTAGAACTCATATTCTAGTTATCCGGCTCCAGGTTGATAATTATCAACCAGATGCCACTCTAGCCATTTACTTATTTATTCCTTTTTAGATTTACCTAAATTTTGGTTTAAAGAAAATCTAAGATATTTACTCTCCAGAAACGAAGTTCCTTAAAGAATTATTATTATTGTTAATAAAACATGCTGTGTTACATTTATCTATCATGTGTGAAAGGAAAATCATTACCATATGTAAAATAGCTAGTGAGAAGTTGCTGTATAACATAGGGAGCTCAGCCCGGTGCTCTGCTCTGTGACACCTAGAGGGCTGGGATGAAGTTGAGGTGGGAGGGAGATTCAAGACGGAGGGGATATATGTATACTTATGGCTGATTAACACTGTTGTATGGCAGAAACCAACACAACATTGTCAAGCAATCATCCTCCAATTTAAAATAAATTTTTTAAAACGGAGTTGGTTTTGCTAAAAAGAGAGCTCTCTAAAATGGAACCAGGAGGAATCCCCTGGTGGGCCAGGGCTTAGGACTCTGTGCTTCCCCTGCAGGAGGCAGGGTTCAATCCCTGGTCAGGGAACTAATAAGGTACTGCATGATGCAGCCAAAAACAAAACTGAATTAAAACAGATAAACAAAACGGAGCCAGGAGGCCGTTGAGGAAGTGTGACTTTCACATCTCAGCTCGGCTGGAATCTGACCTTCTGACTAGTAATTGCCTTAACGCAGGCTTCCAGAACATCTGCCCAGTGTTCCAAAAACTGAAGATACTTATTGGACCCTTTCACCCCAAAACAACTCATGACAACCTATCCCTTAAGGACAAATCTTTCCTTTCTTGCGTCTGGGTCAATCAGAATTCTTGGACAACCATGTGGCTTTTGCCTTTGGAAGCACCTGATCCCTCTTCTTCCTCAGAACGCTTGTTTGGTTTGACCAGACTCTGTGTCTCCCAAACTGCAACCCTTCAGTCAGTTCAGTTCAGTTCAGTCGCTCAGTCATGTCCGACTCTTTGCAACCCCATGAATCACAGCACGCCAGGCCTCCCTGTCCATCACCAACTCCCGGAGTTCACTCAGACTCACGTCCATCGAGTCAGTGATGCCATCCAGCCATCTCATCCTCTGTCGTCCCCTTCTCCTCCTGCCCCCAATCCCTCCCAGCATCAGAGTCTTTTCCAATGAGTCAACTCTTCGCATGAGGTGGCCAAAGTACTGGAGTTTCAGCTTTAGCATCATTCCTTCCAAAGAACACCCAGGGCTGATCTCCTTTAGAATGGACTGGTTGGATCTCCTTGCAGTCCAAGGGACTCTCAAGAGTCTTGTCCAGCACCACAGTTCAAAAGCATCAATTCTTCGGTGCTCAGCTTTCTTCATAGTCCAACTCTCACATCCATACATGCAACCCTTAACACCCCAAATAAAGCTCTTTGTTCTTTGCAGCTTTGATACTGATTATCGTTCAACACATCTTGCAATCCCTGGTAGCGCCAGGGGTAAAGAACCCACCTGCCTATGCAGGGGACATAAGCGACACATGTTCGATCCCTGGGTTGGGAAGATTTCCTGGAGGAGGCCATGGCAACCCATTCCAGTATTCTTGTCTGGAGAATTCCATGGACAGAGGAGCCTGGTGGGCTACAGTCCATGGGGTCACAAAGGGTCGGACACAACTGAAGCGACTTAGCATGCATGCAAGTATCTTGCAATGTGTCTCATAAAATCACCAGTTAACTATACAGCTGTTTCCAATCTCCTTTCCCATCAGCCCACTTGGGAATTGGAGCCCTTGTGTGTGGATGGCAGTTGGTGAAGGGCGAGGGGGTGTCAATGGTGAAAAACTGTCTGGTGGAAACCTGAGAAGATGAACTGTAAGCTGAGGAAGAGAGGAAGTTCCAGACCTGGCCCAGGGAGGAGGCTGGGAGAAAGGATGAGACAGACAGCGCTGTCCCTCAAAGGAATGAAGTATTAGCATATGAAAAATACATAAAACGATTTAATTATCTGGTCCTAGTAAACATTCTTTCCCCACTAAACCATTTCCATCAAAAGATCAGGAAACAGGGCCAAGCAAGTCGCTTTTAAAATTCAACAATGATTCCTCAGCTGAGAAAAAACAAATTGGATAGAGCAGACATCTTCATATCCCTAACAGAAAAGACACAGCATAGACTAATTAACCCAGTTTTGATCATCAGGAAACAAATACACAATGTGTAGGAATATAAACTCAGATCATCCGATGTTGGCCTAATTCTTTTGGCAATATTTATTCAAATGCACACTAGCAGGTCACAGCATTATTAAGTGTTGTTCAGCTGTGCGCTCTTCTTTTCTATGCTTTGTGATTTTACTCTGGAAACATGGGAAGGTTTTCCCCCATGCTCACTGGAGGTGATGTGTGAGACAGACACATATAGCAGTGAGTTTCCATCTTTAATTCTGCTTTCATGTCCTGAACACTTTCTATTTGCCAGGCAGTATCCTGGGTGCCAGTAATTCAGTGGGGAATCAGTCAAGATTCCTATGGGAATTAATGCTAACTGGGGCACCCATAAACATACATGTGACCAGAATAATCTCAGAGAGCAGTAAGGACGATGAAGATAATATGCAGGTGCAGTGAGACAGTGACCCTGAAGCGGGGGGCAGGGATGAGGGCTACTTTAGACACAGTGGTTCCCTTCTGTGAGTCATGACAGTGTTGCAAAGATCTGGAGGAGAAACATCCTAGGGAGGGAACAGAATGTGCAAAAGCCTTGAGGAGGGAATGAACTCAGGGTGACTGACAGAGAGAGAAAAGGCCAGGATAACGAAAACCTGGGCTTCCCAGGTGGCTCAGTGGAAAAGAATTCATCTGCCAAGCAGAAGACTCAAGTTCAATTCCTGGGTCAGGAAGATCCCCTGGAAGAGGAAATGGCAATCCACTCCAGTATTCTTGCCTGGAGAACCCCATGGATAGAGGAGCCTGGTGGGCTACAGTCCGTGGAGCTGGAATAGAGTTGGACACGATTTAGTGACTGAACAACAAGAACCCAGAGACCAAAGGGCCAAATGGCACAAGATGAGGTAGGGAACACAGGCAGGGGCCAGAGTGTGGTGAGTCCCACCAGCATGTAGTAAAATCATGGATGCTATTCTAAGGGCAATGGCAAACCACTAGAAAGGATTTTTTGTCTGCATCAATCAAATGAGTATTTATTCAGTGCTGACATACTCAGAACTGTGATCCTGGTCCCTATCACCAATTTGTTTTCATTTTTAATTTTTTTATTGGCATACAGCCACTTGCAGCTTCTGCTGCACAACGAAGCGAACCAGCCACATGCATACACACATCCCTCCGTCTTGGACCTCTTCCCCCGCACACCCCATCCCCTCCACAGAGAGCTGAGCTGAGCTCCCTGAGCTATGTGGGCTTCCCAGGTGGCGAAGATGGTAAAGAGTCCACCTGCCAATGCAAGAGATGGAAGAGACGCAGGTTCGATTCCTGGGTTGGGAAGATCTCCTGGAGAAGGAACTGGCAACCCACTCCAGTATTCTTGCCTGGAGAATTTCACGGACAGAGGAGCCTGGCGGGCTACAGTCCCTGGGGTTGCAAAGAGTCAGACATGACCGAATGAGCCCACATGCCCTGTGCCATATCTTAGGTTCTCACCAGCTGTTTTATAACTAGCTGTTATACACACGTCAGTTCACATACACCCGTCTCGATCCCCCAATTCATCCTGTTCCTCCCACAATTCCATCACTGGAGAGTTTTTAAGCCAGAGAATGATCTGGTCTATTTCAATCCTTCTAAAGATCACAGTGGCTGGGGACAGAAACAGACAGGGGAGCTGTGCAAGCCTCACAAGTGTTCAGACAAAAGATGATGATAACTTGATGTCAATAACTGTTACGTTAGATGGTCCCCTTCCCCTCTTTGTAGCCTTTCAATGAATCACTTCAAATGAAGTCCCACTCCTGTTTCACCAAAGACAGCAGAAGCCTTACTAGAAAGGCAGTGATACATGGTGAGCACTGGGCTGAGATAACCTCTCTCTCAGCCGGCACCTGGAAGGGGAAAGCGCCTGCAGAATCCAGGAGCCGGTCACTCAGAACCACTGATGTGATCACGGAAACAGGAGTGCATCACAGCTGGCAGTTTCACCCTTGATTCAAATGAACGCCACCCACATTTATTTCTTAGGAAGAAAATGTGCCCCACGGGTCAACGATGAGCAAAAGCATGCTATTTAATCAAAACTCTGCCACCAAAGGAAATTCAGCTGCTGGCAACTCAGAGGACTGGTGCCTTTAAGGACGAAGTTTCCTGTTAAATACAGAGAATTAGGCAGTTCAAAATGACAGTCTTCTCTTTGCTCCTACACCTCCTCACAAGTTCCTACCTACCGGCTTGCCCATTCCCAACTGGCGCCTGATTCCAAAATTTCTCTGATCTGTATCTCTGCCATTAGAGTTAGTAGCTACAGGCTGCTTTGCTGTAACAAAGACTCTCTCCTTTTACCGTCATTCCTCTAGGAAGTGAATCCAAAAAGATCTTGCTGCAATTTATGTCAAAGAGTGTTCTGCCTATGTTCCCTTCTAAGAATTTTATAGTATCCAGTCTCACATTTAGATCTTTAATCCCTTTTGAGTTTATTTTTGTGGCTGGTGTTAGAGAATGTCCTGGTTTCATTCTCTAACATGTAGCTGTCCAGTTTTCCTAATATTCTGTAATAACTTACATGGGAAAAGAATTTGGAAAAGAATGGATATCTGTACTTGGATAACTGAGTCACTTTGCTGTATGCCTGAAACGATGCAACTCTGTAAGTCAGCTGTTGTTGTTCAGTCATTGAGTCGAGTCTTTAAGTCATTTCCTCTTAATCAGAGGTCCCCAACCTCCAGGATCTAATGGCTGACGATCTGAGGTGGAGCTGATGTAGTAATAACAGAAATAAAGTGCACAATAAATAAATGTAAGGCACTTGAATCATTCCGAAACCATCCCCCTTCCCACCCTGTCCCTGGAAAAACTGTCTTCCATGAAACCAGTCTCTGGTGCCAAAGAGATTCGGGACCGCCGTCCTTAATAATTTCCCATCCACAACCTCCTCACTCAGCTCCTTGGCTGTAAAACCCCGCTTGACCTCGCTGTATTCAGAGTTGGACCTGATGACCTCTCTATGTAACCACTGTGGTAGCCCCCCCCCCACGAACTCCCAAAATAAGGTCCTGCTTACTACCTTTAACAAGTATCTGAATAATTTTTCCTCTCACTGTTCTATGAAGATAATAGCTATGAATACAAAAAAATAGAGAACAGCAGAAACTTGAAAAATCTTAAAATTGGAATGGATGAGCTCATTCATGGGACCTATTTCAAAAGATCTTGCATGATGAGAACTGATTGCTCATAATCAGGAGAAACCATCATCATTAATCCACATGTGTGCCTAAAAAAAATCAGTTATAATAATACGGTGGAGAGTCATAAACCTAGGACTTAATCCAAAAAATTAGAACATTACAGTGGCAGGCTGGATGAGAGGGGAGCTTGGGGGAGAACAGATACACGTATGGGCTTTGCAGGTGATACTGGTCGTAAAGAACCTGTCTGCCAATGCAGGAGCCATAGAGACGTAGGTTCAGTCTCTGGGGTGGGAAGATCCCCTGGAGGAGGACATGGCAACCCACTCCGGTATTCTTGCCTGGAGAATCCCACGGACACAGGAACCTGGTGGGCTACAGTCCATATGGTCGCAGAGAGCTGAACACGACTAAAGCGACTTAGCATAGATACATGTATATGTATGACTGAGTTCCTCTGCAGTCCATCTAAAAGTATCACAACATTGTTAATAGGCTACGCTCCAATATAAAATAAAAAGTTTGAAAAAAATTAGAACATTACTAATAGTTAGTTATCCCACTTCCCAACATAACCATTATCTCAAATTTTGTGCTTCCTACTTAAAAAAAAAATGTATTGTTAAGTTGGATGTTTCTGAATTTAATGAAAAGAGTTTTATACTCATTACATTCTTCTGGAATTCCTTTTAAACTCCCAGTCATTATTAAGATTTATCCGTGTTGACAGTATCTATACTTCACTCACGTTTCACGTCTTCATAATCCTCCACTGAGTTACATATTTTTTTAAATGTTTTCATCTTATCTGATGGAGGCAAAATACTCAGAGCAAAATAATCTAACTTATATTTCATAATTATGGTCCTAAGAACACACAATAATAATACTTCAGGGAAACTAGGGTTTAGATATTTAGCAGCTAGAGTAACTGGGGCTTTGTTCATTAGCTGCAGATATTCAGACACTATTTAGCTGACTGATTAGAAAAAAAATCAAGAGGAAAATGCTTATTTTTAACTTCCAGTTAGAAACCTTCAGTCAGTTCACTTGCTCAGTTGTGTCCAACTCTTTGCAACCCCATGTACTGCACCACGCCAGGCCTCCCTGTCCATCACCAACTCCCGGAGCTTGCCTAAACTCATGTCCATCGAGTCGGTGATGCCATCCAGCCATCACATCCTTTGTTGTTCCCTTCTCCTCCTGCCTTCAATCTTTACCAGCATCTGGATCTTTCCCACTGAATCAGTTCTTCGCATCAGGTGGACAAAATATTGGAGTTTCAGCTTCAGCATCAGTCCTTCCAACGAATATTCAGGACTGATTTCCTTGAGGATTGACTTGTTGGATCTCCTTGCAGTCCAAGGGACTCTCAAGAGTTTTCTCCAACACCACAGTTCAAAAGCATCGATTCTTCAGCGCTCAGCTTTCTTCACAGCCCAACTCTCACATTGATACATGACTACTGAAAAAACCATAGCTTTGACTAGACAGACCTTTGTTGGCAAATTAACGTCTCTGGTTTTTAATATGCTATCTAGATTGGTCAGAGCTTTTCTTCCAAGGAGCAGGCATCTTTTAATTTCATGGCTGCAGTCACCATCTGCAGTGATTTGCAGCCAAAAAAAAAAAAAAAAGTCTCTCATTGTTTCCACTGTTTCCCCATCTATTTGCCATGAAGTGATAGGATCGGATGCCATGATCTTAGTTTTTTGAATGCTGAGTTTTAAGCCAGCTTTTTCACTCTCTTCTTTCACTTTCATCAAGATGCTCTTTAGTTCTTCTTCACTTCCTGCCATAAGGGTGGTGTCATCTGCATATCTGAGGTTATTGATTTCTCCCAAAAATCTTGATTCCAGCTTGTGCTTCCTCCAGCCCAGCGTTTCTCATGATGTACTCTGCATATAAGTTAAACAAGCAGGGTGACAATATAAGCTTTGACGTACTCCTTTCCCAACCTGGAACCACTCTGTTGTTTCATGTCTGGTTCTAACTGTTGCTTCTTTACCTGCATACAGATTTCTCAAGAGGCAGGTAAGGTAGTCTGGTATTCTCATCTCTTTAAAAATTTTCCATAGTTTGTCATGATCCACACACTCAAAGGCTTTGGTGAGTCCATAAAGCAGAAATAGATGTTTTTCTGGAACTCTCTTGCTTTTCTGATGATCTAGCAGATGTTGGCAATTTGATCTCTGGTTCCTCTGCCTTTTCTAAAACCAGCTTGAACATCTGGAAGTTCACTGTTCACATACTGTTGAAACCTGGCTTGGAGGATTTTGAGCATTACTTTGCTAGTTTGTGAGATGAATGCAATTGTGTGATAGTTTGAACATTCTTTGGCATTGCCTTTCTTTGGGATTGGAATGAAAACTGACCTTTTCCAGTCCTGTGGCCACTGCTGAGTTTTCCAAATTTGCTGGCATATTGAGTGCAGCACTTTCACAGCATCATCTTTCAGGATTTGAAATAGGTCAACTCGAATTCCATCACCTCCACTAGCTTTGTTCATAGTGATGCTTCCTAAGACCCACTTGACTTCACATTCCAGAATGTCTGGCTCTAGGTGAGTGATCACACCATCGTGATTATCTGGGTGATGAAGATCTTTTTTGTATAGTTCTTCTGTGCATTCTAGCCACCTCTTATTAATACCTTCTTCTTCTGTTAGGTCCATGCCATTTCTGTCCTTTATTGAGCTCATCTTTGCATGAAATGTTCCCTTGATATCTCTAATTTTCTTGAAGAGATCGCTAGTCTTTTCCATCCTATTGTTTTCCTCTGCGTCTTTGCATTGATCACTGAGGAAGGCTTTCTTATCTCTCCATGCTATTCTTTGGAACTCTAAATTCAATTGGGTATATCTTTTCTTTTCTCCTTTGCCTTTAGCTTCTCTTCTTTTCTCAGCTATTTGTAAGACCTCCTCAGACAACTATTTTGCCTTTTTGCATTTCTTTTTCTTGGGGATGGTCTTGATCACTGCCTCCTGTACGATGTCATGAACCTCCATCCATAGTTCTTCAGGCACTCTATCAAATTTAATCCCTTGAATCTATTTGTCACTTTCATTGTATAATTGTAAGCAATTTGCTTTAGGTCATACCTGAATGGTCTAGTGGTTTTCCCTACTTTCTTCAATTTAAGTCTGAATTTGGCAATAAGGAGTTCATGATCTGAGCCACAGTCAGCTCCCGGTCTTGTTTTTGCTGACTGTATAGAGCGTCTCCACCTTTGGCTGCAAAGAATATAATCAATCTGATTTTGGTATTGACCATCTGGTGATGTCCATGTGTAAAGTCTTCTCTTGTGTTGGTGGAAGAGGGTGTCTGCTATGACCAGTGTATTTTCTTGGCAAATGTCTGTGAGTCTTTGCCCTGCTTCATTTTGTACTCCAAGGCCAAATTTGCCTGTTACTCCAAGTATCTCTTGACTTCCTACTTTTGCATTCCAGTCCCCTATGACCAAAAGGACATCTTTTTTTGTGTGTTAGTTCTAGAAGTTCTTGTAGGTCTTCATAGAACCATTCAACTTCAGCTTCTTCAGCATTACTAGTTGGGTATAGGCTTGGATTACTGTGATATTGAATGGTTTGCCTTGGAAACAAACAGAGATCATTCTGTTATTTTTGAGACTGCACCCAAATACCGCATGTTGGACTCTGTTGACAATGAGGGCTACTCCATTTCTTCTAAAGGATTCTTGCCCACAGAAGTAGATATAATGGTCATCTGAATTAAATTCGCCCATTTCAGTCCATTTTTATTCACTGATTCCTAAAATGTCGATGTTCACTCTTGCCATCTCCTGTTTGACACTTCCAATTTACCTTGATATATGGACCTAACATTCCAGGTTCCTATGCAATATTGTTCTTTACACCATCACCAGTCACATCCACAACTGGGCATTGTTTTTACTTTGGCTCCATCTGTTCATTCTTTCTTGAGCTATTTCTCCACTTGTCTCCAGTAGCATATTGGACACCTAGCGACCTGGGGAGTTCATCTTTCAGTGTCCTATCTTTTTGTGTTTTCATACTGTTCATGGGGTTCTCAAAGCAAGAATACTGAAGTGGTTTGCATTCCCTTCTCCAGATTTTTCTGAGGTGGAGAAAAAATATTTTTTTAATTGACATATAGTTGACTTACAGTATTGTGTTAATTCTTGCTGTATCACAAAGTGACTCAGCTGTACCTATATATTCTTTTTTTAGTATTTTTTTCCAGTATGGTTTATCATAGGATACTGAATACAGTTCCTGTGCTGTACCGTAGGATCTTGCTGTTTATCCACTCTGTATACCCTAGTTTACTTCTGCTAGCCCCAACCCCCTCCCCCTTGGCAACCACCAGTCTGTTCTCCGTGAGTCTATTTTTATTTCATCTATTGGTTCATTTTGTGTGACGTTTTAAATGCCACATATAAGTGGATATCATACAGTATTTGTCTTTTTCTTTCTGACTCAGTTCACTTAGTATGATAATTTCTCATTGCATTCATGTTGCTAAAATGCTGCTGTTCTTTTTACGGCCGAGTAGTATTCCAGATCCATTCATCTGTTGATGGTTAGGTTGTTTTCATGTCTTAGCCACTGTGAATAGTGCTACTATGAACATAAGGGTGCATATATCTTTTTGGATTATAGCTTTGTCTGGATATATGTCCAGGAGTGGGAATGTTGGATCATATGGTAATCCTATTTTTAGTTTCCTGGGGAATCTCCATACCATTTTCCACAGTGGCTGCACCAACCTACATTCCCACCAACAGTGTAGGAGGGTTCCCTTTGAGGGGGAGAGATGAGGGGGAGAAAAATATGCTCTAATACAGTACAATAAGGTAAAAAGAGAAGATGTTAGAGCAAAGAAGAAAGAGAGATGACCTTGTGCTTCAGCTGCGTCTGATTCTTTGTGACCCCATAGACTGTAACCCACCAGGCTCCTCTGTCCATGGGATTCTCCAGGCAAGAATACTGGAGTGGGTTGCCATTCCCTTCTCCAAAGGATCTTCCCAACCCAGGGAGTGAACCCACATCTCCTGTGTCTCCTGCACTGCAAGCAGATTCTTTACCACTGAGCCACTGGGAAAGCCTAGAGAAGGCCTTAAGAAAATGCAAAATGTCGCTGGGAACATTTTCACAGTTACAAAGCAGCAATGCCCAGCCTAGAGTAAAATGTCTATACCGCTCCTTCTGGATGTAAAGATTGAGGCACAAACCAAAGAGAAGAACCCATACAATTAAAATAACAAAGGCAAACATTGTGGGGAAAAAAATGATGCCTTTAGTCCAAAGGAATGCACAGGTGTCCTCCAGCAAATATTATGATGTTGTGATCCAGAACACAGGGGTGAAACTGTTTTATCTCCCACAGCATCTTATCAGCAGGGAGCGGGAGGTAGAAACTGGTTCCCCTGTTACTTCTCTGGATGCACAGGCAGCTTCATTTGAGCCTTTTCTAAGACAGTGATCATTCAGTGTACTTTATTCCTGAGATTTAAAAAATAAAAAAATGACTTTGGTATGTCTCTAAGGGGAAAGACCAGAAATATACATCAAATTGGCTTGGCATTACAAGAAGAGGAGGGGGAAAAGACACATACAGTCCCAATTTCTGCACTCTTGGAATTAATCTTTTTAAGAAATGATGGGCCAGGAGAGCCTGGCAGGCTACAGTCCATGGGCTGGCAAAGAGTCAGATATGACTGAGCATGTAATAAATGATTAAGATATCTGCGTGGGAGTCACGAAGAGAACATTCAATAAATGTTAATTCCTTTCCTTTTTATGTTCTTAGTTCCTTATCCTCATGTCTTATTTTGCAAAGAAAATGACTCTCAGTCATTCTACATGTATGGAGTCCAAATAAAGCCCAGTAATTAACAACCTAATTAGCATAATTCATGTTAACCTTGAAGCTAATGATGCCCAAGGTACTGAGCTTCTTATGCAGTAGATTTCTTTAGGAAACGAATCAGGGGTGAGGCCAGGGGATTTCAGATTGAAGATCCTTCCAGAAATGCTTTCCACTTGCTTAGATATTTTAAAGATTTTATAGTCTAGTTTACCATTTGAGAACAACCCGGGCTTTGGGGAGACAAGTAACCACAATCCAGACACGGAGTTGCTGAAAATTAACTTTGTTTTTTTCCGTTTTTTATGTATGTGCAAGTTTCAGCAGAAAAAAATCAATAAACAGGCTTTGACCCAATATAGGCAGGCCTGAGACAGTTCACCTGCTGAGTCCCCCTCTGATTTTGCCAAAAACAACAAAAGTGCGAAGCAAACGCTCACAGTAGCTGCTATGGCAATCATGCATTCTCCTCACCTGAGAAAGGGTCTGTTTTTCATCTGAGGCAAGGGGAATTATAGGATCTGTTCGATCTTATAATTCAATTTCTTTATTTTATAGATGAGTACCAAAGCTGCAACCAGTCAAGTCTTGCAGACTTGCAGAGCGACCTTAAGTGCTTAGTCCAGAAAATTCTAGTCTATGACTCATTCCAAAACCACCGTGTTTTTAGCAGGAAAAAAAGGCAAAGGTCTATGCAACGTGGAATTTCAACACATGACCATTGCCATTACTGACAATTCTCAACCCTGATGCTTTGTGGTATCGGTGCTAATGAACTTCGCTGTGAAGCTAGAATGACCTCCCTCCCTGTCTTCCAGGCTGCTCAGTCCCCAAGTACAAGATGGACAGGCAAGCCTGTCTAATTCAGGCCATTTTCCCACGTGTCACTTCTGGCTCCTGCTCAAGCAATATACAGGCTCTTGGATCTGTTTTTTGTTTTTGTTTTTTAATAAGAACCTGCTTACATTCATTAGAAATATCTTTAGCAGAAAGTCTGGCCAACAACAAGACTGGGAATGAAATAGAGAATAGCATGAAATTCAATGCAATCAGTTAATTTTTAGTAATAGTCTAAAACTCAACAGCTTGGAGCTGTCCTTTCTGACACCTCAGGAGACCAGCCTCTTAAAAGGGAGCATCAGGGGTGGCAGTGGGTTCTTGGTGGTCTCTACAACACCCAACCCTCCCCTCTTCAGCCTTGTACTTCAGCAGAAAGTAGCCCTCTCCTCAGCTCAGGGGTGAAATTCTGGTTTGTCTGTCAGGGTTTCTCGGCACCACTGAGAGTTTGAGTTGCAGGCCTCTCTGCTGTGGGCCTGTCCTGTGTACTGTAGGCTGTTTGGTAGCTTCCCTGGCCTCCACCCACTAGATGCCAAGAGCACTCCTCAGCTGTGACCACCAGAGCCGTCTCCACACCTGGCCAAGCGTCACCTGGGGTGAACTCGGCTGTGCTTGGGAATCACTGGTTCTATGCCAGTTATGGGAATTTCATTCTTTCTTAAGGGTGGTTTAAGCATGTGAGTGAATTCTGAGTACTGAGAACCTAAGTATTTCTTTTATATAGTTATGCTGTGGCTGGGAGACAGGGATGGAATGGAGCCTCAATTTTTCTCTGGATGCTTTTTTGTAGTTTTTGTTTTTTGGCCACACTGTGCAGTAGGCAGGTTCTTAGTTGCCCGGCCAGGAATCAAACCCCTGCACCCTGTGGTGTCTTCACCACTGGACTGCCAGGGAAGCTCCTTTCTCCAACGCCCCACCCCCCAAAAAACAATGAATGTCATTCATTCACTCTCCTACCTTGAAATACAAGTTTGAAGTTGGGTCACTGCTGCTGCTAAGTCGCTTCAGTCGTGTCTGGCTCTGTGCGACCCCATAGACGGCAGCCCACCAGGCTCCCCCGTCCCTGGGATTCTCCAGGCAAGAACACTGGAGTAGGTTGCCATTAAGCTTTCAACATCCTTCAGTACAAGTAAGCATTGGACCAGTTTTACAATGAGTTTTCTAGGGGGATTCTGGAAAAGGTATCTTCACTGTCCCTTGGACAGCAAGGAGATCAAACCAGTCAATCCTAAAGGAAATCAACCCTACATATTCATTGGAGGGACTGATGCTAAAGCTGAAGCTCCAATACTTTGGCCACCTGATGTGAAAAGATGACTCACTAGAAAAGACCTTGATGCTGGGAAAGACTGAAGGAAAAAGGTAGAGAGTGCGGCAGAGGATAAGATGGTTCGATATGGTTAGATAGACTCAATGGACATGAACCTGAGAAAACTCTGGGAGATGCTGAAGGACAGGGAAGCCTGGTGTGCTGCCGTCCATGAGCTAGCAGAGTCAGACACGACTTACAGAGTGAAAAACAACAAAAGGAAATGGGAAAGGCAGACACTGTTACATCCGGAGGCGTGTACCCAGGTCTCAGCACGCCCGTGACTCCTGTGCCGATAGGGTGACCGCATGAGGACCTGGCCTGAGGTGGAGCTGGCGAGCTCTTGTTACTGGAATGAAATCGTTTCTTTAAGCCAATTTGAGTTGGGGATTTTTGTAACTTTCAGTCGAAGGCATCTTAATAAAATATCCTATTGTACTATCCTTTATGAATATTTATAAAACCATATTGACATCCAGGATTCAAGTTCCAAAACACTATCATTATGCTTATTTCCCCCCTAAAACTTCTTTCTGCTGCTTGAAGCATTCCTGTCATCATCCTCTAAATCACAAACAATTGTCCAAGTACCATTAGGAAATAACTGAATGGCTGTAACTCCTGTCTTCTAGACAATATTTTAAAATATGTTTGTTGTTGTTCAGTCTCCCTGTCATGTCCAGCTCTTTGCGACTTCATGGACTGCAGCATGACAGGCCTCCCTGTCCCTCACCATCTCCCAAAATTTGCCCAAGTTCGTATCCATTGCATTGGTGATTCCATCCAGCCATCTCATCCTCTGATGCCCTCTTCTCCTTCTGCCCTCAATCTTTCCCATCATCAGGGACTTTTTCAATGAGTCATCTGTTCACATCAGATGACCAAAACACTGGAGCTTCAGCTTCAGCATCAGTCCTTCCAATGAGTATTCAGGGTTGATTTCCCTTAAGATTGACTGGTTTGATCTCCTTGCTGTCCAAGGGACTTTGAGGAGTCTTCTCCAGCACCATAGTTTATACTTTTTTAAAAAAGATTAAAAATAATAATAATAACAAGAGGTTAATACTTAACTCTTGCTTGGGCTAAATGAGAACTTACTGAATTGTTTTCTTTCTTTTTTTCAAGGAGAACAAATATAAGAAGAAAAAGTAGGTGTGGTAATAATAATTTTTAAAAAGAGAGAACACTTCACCAACTTTATAACTTCAGTTTTCAGATTGAAAAGCTTTACTAAGATGAAGACAGACTTGCATTTTGAGAATAAAAGGGCTCATAAATCCTACTCAGGCTTAATAAGAAAAAAAAGTCATCTGTACATATTCTGGAGAAATTTCAAGGGGAAAGGGGAAAATTCTGCACTCTTCCATAGAGATAGAGCAAGTAATTTAAAAAGGAAAAATAATTTCAACACTGGACTTCTCATTTGCAACACTGATGACAGATACCAATGAAACAGGAAAATACATATTTGAGGGGGAAAAATGATATTTTTGGAAACAAGCTCAAGAAAGCATACAAGCACTAGGCTCTAAGGCAGTATATCCCCATCAAATAAAAATTAAACAAAAGCAAAGATCTCAAGGGGAAGATGAAGACTATAAGAATCAGTGCTGAGAAGTACTTTTTTAGGAAAATAGGTTAAATATATGATAATATAGCTAAGTCAAAGTAGATAATATACATGTGACTAGTGATATGTTTAAAAAGCTTTGATCCTTTAAACAATAGAAGCATGCTGCAAAAAAGTTAAGAAGTTAATAGCATCTTAAAACTACAATTCTAAATTAATTCAACTAGCCCCAGAATTTTCAAGTAAGGAGTAGAGGGGAAAAAATAATGACACAGAAGCCTGTACATACCTTTCCTCAATTCAGAAAGAGTATGTGGGTTAAATGGCTTCCTAGGTGGCTCAGGGGGTAAAGAATCTGTCAGCAATGCAGGAGACACAGGTTCAATTCCTGGGTTTGGAAGATTCCCTGGAGAAGGGCATGGCAACCCACTCCAGTGTTCTTGCCTGAAGAATCCCATGGACAAGAAGCACCTGGCAGGCTACAGTCCACAGGGTCGCAACGAGCTGGGACTGAAGTGACTGAGCACACGTGCACATACATGTGGGTTTAGAACCTAATAATAAACACCTTAGCTGGTGTAGAACATCTAAAATGTTCGTTAATTTTGGTGTATCTGTAGAGAAATATGGTTTGATATAGGACTGTTAAAAACAGGAAGATAAGCATTGGCAAAATAGACGTTTTTAATTGAGCTAAGAATCACTAGGGGTAAAGGAAATGTACAAATTCCAATACATTCAGTAAAAGTACAAAAGGAAAAAATAGAAACACTTAAATACAAAAGAAGATGGAGGAAATCATTAAAGACATGAGCTATAACTGAAACAGGTGTATGAAGTTTGAGATATGGATGCAGAAGAGTAAGGGGGTGGTCTCAGTGTAGTGGCAGGCTGACATTGTGGGACTGGGCTCATTTCACTGGGCTAATTGTCAACAGGGCTCTAGGGGAGAGAAATCCTGCTGTAGGGGGATTTGAGAATTTTGACACCCTCATTGAGAACTTGGGGAAAAAAATACCTGAGGGGATAAAGACAGGTAATGCCTGTAGGCTAGCTTCGGCCAAAAGACTTAATACTACAACGATACTGATTCTCCCACGAACTAGCTAACCACTTAATGTAGTCTAAATACAGCTACCAAAGTTCTTGGAACTTTACAAAATGTTTAACACTCATTTAAAAGAATAAACATTCAAGAGTAGACTGAAAAAAAATTTAAAGAGTAACAGGTGTATTTGCGGAACCCATATGGCTTTATAGGTAGATATAAATAGATATCCTGCTGTAGTCACATGGTGAGGAACAGACACAGAAAAAAGACAAGTTAAAGGAAGAATTAGACCAGATTTTGCAAGAGCATCTAATAAATATTAAAAGTGGCATTTCAACATCACTTTCCAGTAGTTTTATAATCATGCCATCAAAGTCAGAAACAATCAAAAAAAAAAAGACTGAAAAATAGGATTACATAAAGTTGGCATTCCAAAAGGAAGAATGAAACCAAACTTAGGTTAAACAACTGATGGAAAATTGAGAAGAATATCTGCACTATGTAAAACAGGCAAAGACTAATTTTATTATACACAGAGCCATTATAAATCACAAAGGAAAAACAACTCAGTGAAAAAGTGAGGAAAATAGGAGGAAATTAATAAGTCTAAGAAAACTGTGGGAGGATTCTCAACTCAACCATTAAATAATTATATATCAATATACTTTTATTTATTTGAATTAAAAAGCTTGAAAGGATTGTAAATAACCACTGCTTGCAAGGCTCTCGGAAAAGGAAATTATAATGCCCTGTCTGCAGGAATATAAATTGGCACAATTCTTCTGTGGGAAAATTTGAAGATATACATATACATATACATATACATATATATATATATATATAAATACATACACACATATGTTACATGTACACATGTTAAAATCCAGTAATTCTCTATCTAGAAACAAGTGCCAGGTAAAAGAATATTCATTGTAGAGTTAAATAGAATACTGAAAAACTAAAAATAATGAAAATGTTATACAAGTAGTTGATTATATAAGGGTATGTCCATAACTATTAAAAACTAATTTTTCCTTTTCATCACTTTAAATATATCATGCCACCCCCTTCTAGACTGAAGTTTTGGCTAAAAAAATCAGCTGATAGTTTTAGAGATTTCCTTGTATGTTATTTGTTGCTTTTAATATTATCTCTTTGTCTTTAATGTTTGTCAATTTGAATAAGCCAGAGAAAGACAAATATCATATGATATCATTTATATATGGAATCTAAAAAAATAATAATACAAATGAACTTATATATATAACAGAAATAGACCCACAGACAAAGAAAACAAGCTTATGGGTACCAAAGGGGAAAAGGGAGAGAGCAATGAATTAGGAGTTTGGAATTAACATGTACACACTACTGATAACCAACAAAGACCTATTATAGAGCACAGGAAACTATATTCCACATTTTGTATTAACCTATAAGGGAAAAGAATCTGAAAAAAACCCCAATATATATGTAAGTATAACTGAATCACTCTGCTGTATGCCTAAAACTAACACAACATTGCAAATCAGCTATACTTCAATAAAAACATTTTTAACAAAAAATAAAAATTAATTACCAAAAACCTAGTAAGATAAGCAATAAAGTTAGAGTGAGGAAGACAAAACAAGAACAGAAAGGGTATGGCTCCAGCATACTTTATCCTGTTTTTTCCCCAATGCAGTGAAGAGATGAGAATTTAACCACGCAGGGGCAAGGTGTCTGTGGAGGCTGCACAGTGAAGCATCACTTCAGCTTCTCTGACAGCACTCTGCTCTCCTTCTAGTAAGGGCTTTATAGAAAGAAGAAGCAAAATGCAAAAGCTAGAAAGACAGAGGTAAATTCCCATGTGCCCTCGCCAGGACCTCTTGGAGACAAGGTCTAGGTAGGAGTTTGGGAGCATGTTGCCCTCCAAAGAAACCAAAGGTCTTCGAAGGAGGAATCTGAGGAATGCATCCAAGTGGCCTTGAGCCCTGTCACATATAGAACTCCTGGAGATCACCAACTTGTTCATCTCATTGATTTCGGTCAGATGTATAAATATAATCAATTAGGTTTTGCATAATCCCATCAGCCTACCAGTTCCAACACTTGTACTGATGTCTGGAGGATATACAAGGTACCTAGGACTGAGAAAAGGTAGGAACTCATGCTAATGACCTGCATAGGCTGGTATGGCATTGGAACAATTGTAGCAGCCTAGAATACACTGAGAATATGTCTCTAAAAAAAAAAAAGTGACAGCCTGAGCATACACAGAAAACTTTATAAGAATGAATAACAAAAACATTAACAATAGTTCTTACTTCTAGGTGGTGGGACCATAGGTAACTTTCTCTTTTATATACTTTTCTAAATTACCTCTCTTTTACAGTGAACATGTATTATGTTCATAATAAAAAGTAATCTATTCTACTTAAGTAAGAAACAAAAACTAATTTATGGGAAAGACAAAATATAAAAGCCAAATATAAAACAAATATATTTGTTGACAAATATAAAAATTGAATTTTATCTTCATCTTATATCTGTTCATATCTTCAGACATGGTGTGTGCTGTGTGTGTGTGTGTGTGTGTGTATGTTTTCCCTAGACCTTAAAATCCTTAAGTACAAGGCTGTATCACATCATCTTGTTGGGTACAGGCGGGAGGTATGGAGAGTGGGAGGTATGGCTTCCTTTGTAGCTCAGCTGGTAAAGAATCTGTCTGCAATGCAGGAGACCTGGGTTCAATCCCTGGGTTGGGAAGATCCCCCAGGGAAGAGAAAGGCTACCCACTCCAGTATCCTAGCCTGGAGAATTCCAAGGACTGTATAGTCCATGAGTTGGACATGACTGAGCGACTTTCACTTCACTTCACTTCATGGAGAGGGTAACATGGAAACTTATATTACCACGTAAAATAGATAGCCAATGGGAATCTGCTGTATGACTCAGGGAACTCAAACGGAGGCTCTGTAACAACCTAGAGGGGTGGCATGGGGAGGGAGGTGAGAGGGAGGGGACATATGTATACCTATGGCTGATTCATGTTGATGTTTGGCAGAAACCTACATAATTCTGTAAAGCAGAATTATCCTTCAATTAAGAAATAAATTAATTAAAAAGAAAGCTATTCTAAAATATAGATATTTCAATACATTTATGCTCATTTAATAAAAGCTAGGAAAAATAATAATGAATAAATGAATTTACAACTTAATAAAACTGACTACAATGAGAACAAAGAAATTAAATAATATTTTATAAATGCTTTGATTAGTGTAATGTCACATGTCCTGGTTTACTTTTAAATACTATTGGAAAATAGACAATTTTCTTAATGATATCTAACTGGAGATATCAGACTGTCAGGTTCAGTTCAGTTCAGTTGCTCAGTCGTGTCCGATTCTTTGCGACCCCATGTACTGCAGCACGCCAGGCCTCCCTGTCCATCACCAATTCCCAGAGTTTACTCAAACTCATGTCCACTGAGTCGGTGATGCCAACCAACCATCTCATCCTCTGATGCCCTTTTCTCCTCCAGCCTTCAATCTTTCCCAGCATCAGGGTCTTTTCAAATGGGTCAGCTCTTTGCATCAGGTGGCCAAAGTATTGGAGTTTCAGCTTCAGCATCAGTCCTTCCAATGAATATTCAGGACTGATCTCCTTTAGGATGGACTGGTTGGATCCCCTTACAGTCCAACAGACTCTCAAGAGTCTTCTCCAACACCACAGTTCAAAAGCATCAATTCTTGGGCACTCAGGTTGGTACTATGCAAAATTTTATTTGATTTAATTTCTTATCCCCCTCCAAATCCTTTTGAGACAGAAAATATCCAACAATAGTAATAATTTTGAATCAGCAGTATATTTAAAAGAACAACAATCAAGGTTTACTTTGTGCCAGCCACTACCCTAAGCATTTTACATGCATTTACTCATTTTATCCTCATGACAACACTTTGAGAGGGAGACACCATCATCGTCTCATCACCTCTATTTTCCAGATGAAGAAACTGAGCCACAATGACATTGGGAAACTTGCCAAGGTCACACATCTCATGAGTCGCAGAGCCAAGATTTGAACTGAGTTAGTCTGAATGTGGCACCCATATAATTAACTACTGCCAAGTAATCTTCAAATTTAAACACATATTAGAAGCACTGGGATAGTTTTAAAACTGCTGATGCCCCAGGCCACATCCAGACCAGATACATCACAGTTTCTGGGAGTGACACTCAGGTTGCAGGTTTTTATAGTTCCCCAGACAGATCCAACGTGCAGCCAAATATGAGAACCACAGCATGATTCCATATCGCTCTGATTACTAGGCTCACCTTCACTCTGATGGCAAGCTGCTTAATATATTTTGACATGAAAATTAACACCCATTTGAAACTAACTTAATCTGTAAATCATATATTAAGTTGCTAATTGAGTGGAGGACAGGTGATTACCTGAAAAGGAGTGTAAGTAAACCACTGCTTTCTCAGAACAGAGCTCCTACACCCTAATTTAAAACACATCAAGTTTCCCAGACCTACATTTGCTTTCTTCCCCCAAAATGGAGGGGATGGGGGATGAACATTTGATTAAAGGAATAAATGTGTGAATCCAAGCACTGTGTGCATGCTCAGTCACTAGTCATGTCCGACTCTGCAAACCTGTAGACTGTAGCCCCCCAGGCTTCTCTGTCCACGGGATTCTCCAGGCAAGAATACTGGAGTGGGTTGCCATGCCCTCCTCCAGGGCATCGTCTCAACCCAGGGGTCGAATCCACATCCCTTACATCTCCTACATTGGCAGGTGGGTTCTTTACTGCTAGCACCATCTGGGAAGCCCATATATCTCCATATGTATATGGATATATGGTTCCTGTGAAATAAGCTAAGCTCCAAAACTGGCTTTTGCCATGAGGTCACTTGGCTAATTCCAGGCTCCCTGAGCTTTGACTGAAGACCCATCAGGAAGGCCACAGCAAACAGGGCTGAGCTGAAATCTAGCCTGTGCAGCCTTGACCAGCTGTGTACTCACAGATAGAGGAGATCCTCCCAGCACAGCACGGCTAGCTCCATCACCACAAACAATACAGACCTGACACCAGGAAACCTACCTGTTTCAAATCTTGGCCATGGATGGAAGAAGAAAATAAATCAACCCTAAAATTTCATTATAGGAAACCAAAGCCCATGCAAATTTGTAGCACAAATTCATACCGTCATCAGGGTCCTGGACAACCCTGAAGCAGAACATTTAATGTTCAAGGTCAGAGTTGGTAATGTGTCAGGCACATAGTGCTTAAAAACAGTTTTGGTTGGTTGATTTTTCAAGTTTGACACCAAGGCTCTACAGGGGGCAAAGCCTTCCCTGAACAAATGTGAGGTTACTGTCAGCTTTATCTCACTTAGTGTGAGTATTCACGGTTCGCTGCAGAAATTCTAGTGTGTTTGATTAAAAAGTGCCACATGAGATCCTCCTAAAATCCAAAAAAACCCCAAATTCCAGAATACATCTGTCCCAGAAGTGTTTCTGGTCTTTTTTTAAAAACAAACAAACTAACAAACATTTATCTCTAAAGTCGAGGAACACTGGGAGCAGAGAAGAAAATGTAATTATTGAGTAGCATAATAATTATTCAATCTCAAACTATCTTTTCTTCAGGAAATTAAGTACTTAAGGAAAATCCCAAGTCATTACTCACTTGGGGTTTCACTTTTGTTACCTGAAGACAAAATAACACTGACCTATTTCAACTTTTAAGTAGATAGCCACTGAGCATCTTCCAAGCAGAGCTGTTTCCTTGGATATGCTACTCTTTGAAAAGAGCTTAAAACTAGTTAAAGAAATCAGCTTAAAACTGATTAAAAATCGGCTTAAAACTAGTTAAAGAAAAAAACCTCTTGATGAGATTAAATAAATGTATATAATGTAGTTTGTATGAAAGTGCTATTATCTTGTATATTTAAAGAAAACACAATCTCAGTGAAACCAAAACTGCCAGGTGCTGAGCCTGAAGTAGTAACATACAGAACTAAATACAGACCTAAAAATCTGTAGAAAAATCTTTGGCCCTATATAGGGTTTTGCCAAATTATCTACCTTGTATTCACAAAGCACAGAACCTGGAGAGACGAGACAGCAAAGGTGAGGTCTCCAGTGACCTGTTCCTTCCCCACAATCAAACCACACACCTTCAGAGGTTAAAAGTACACACTTGGAAGGCATCAATAAAGCAGTAGCATCAGGCTTGGCCACATTTGTTCCTTTTGTGATTCCTGTGCATTTCATGGAGGACTTTTAAACCTCAACCCACACAAAAAAAGAAGACTACTCCCAAACATTTACAGCAGATACTCTAACCTCAGTCCATACAGTCAACAGTTAATATCTAATCAACAAGCAGAGACATGAGTTGATGACGAGGGCTACTTTCAAAAGCCACATGATACACAAGTGCCTTCCACTCCCTGCTCCTTTGCAAATAGTCAGTCTGAAAACCCTCAGTGTCAGGAGACTCTGTGCCAAAGGTTTGAAAAGAAAAGAAACACCCTGATGATCCCAGTGACTTTTGAGGGTTTGTTACTGCTGGAGGTCATTTTTTTTTTTCCAGTATAGTTGCTTTACAGTGGTGCGTTAGTTTCTGCTATACAGCAAAGTCAATCAGCTATACACATATCCCCTCTTTGGACTTCCCTTCCATAATAGGTCACCACACACCACTGAGTTGGAGTTCCCTGTGCTCTACAGTCAGTTCTCACTAGTTACATACTTCATACATAGTATATATATGTCAATCCCAATCTCTCAGTTCACCCATTCTCTCAATTCACCCATTCTTTTTTAAAGACAAGAAGAATACGGCAATATAAAGATAATTCTAAACGGGAGAGATTCTGTTGGGCAGTCAAAGATGGGTAAATAAAGCAATGAGTAGCCTCATCCTAACACTAACAAATTAAACCAGTGTTCATATTAAGACTAAAGGTATTACGTAGCACTCATTTACCTCAAAACATATATTAATGTAGGAATCAATCTAAAACTATCTCAAGAAATAGCTGTTGTCAGTATTTCTGGAATAAAGTTGACAGACCTAGGAATCTTGATCAGTCATACAGGGAAAACACAAAATCTGTAACCCTAACTCCCCTATCCTAACAGAATAAAATAAATAGGGAAGTTGGAATCCAAAATAAAACCAATGCTAGATGCTGAGATAACATTTTCTCTCTTTGGGGGATAACATTTTCAAAGTGTGCCAGCTGGATATTTAATAAAAGTGGCAATTATCTTATTTCAGTTTCAATTCAGAAAGCTCTACTTCTAGGCAACATATGTTAATCATCTAAAATTTCCCCTAAAAACACAATGCATGTGAGAATGCTTACAGAAGCTTTCAATAAATGGGAAATGAATCTGACTATTCTAATAATTCTATGCCGATACTGTAAAAAATAATAGCAAGATTCATCTGTGACATTAAATATATTTTCATATATATAACAAACTTTACAACTGCCATATCTTCAATGAGAACATTTTTATATTTCCAAAGAAAGTTTTCTATTCACTGATGCTTCACAAGATAAATACATATGATAAATCTTTGGGAAGGAGATTTCTTTATGTGCTTTATTTAACAATCAAATAGATGACATCTATGCAATGATCTCTCATTTGTGACAGACTGAAGCTTCCTTTGTTGTGCCAACCATGACCTTGTATTCCAATTTTATCTTCTTATGTGAGGCTCGATGGCTTAACTGAAATGACATCTCTGCAATTCTAGCCTGTCAGTTAAACTGCAACAAAGCAGTGAAAATCAGTAGAATCCAACAATCACTAAGTATTCAGTTCTGCTTTCTCACTCATCTTCTTTTATGAGTGAAGACACAGAAATAGTTGCCTAATTTTCATAACTTGTCCAAGAATATCAGGGTGAATATCCTGATACAAAATCAGTTGGAAGTCCTATTTGAAAAATACAGTTTTCCCCAGCCATGCAGCTAAAGGCAAGTAATTTTTTTAATGTTTCTTTTGGAGATTCGGCCTGAGGAACATTGCCAATTTTTTACTTCAAATGCATTTCCAGCTCATTTCCTCTAAGGCCCCAATTTCAACAATTCGATGTCAGTGGCCCCACAATCCACTGACCTGACGACCTCTTCACGGTCAATCACAGCCCTGCGTGAAGCCCTGCGGCTTCACCTTCCTTGCCATCCACCTGACCCATCACACTACACAATAATCACTCCCCTGCATTTGTCCCCAATCCACCTTGGCCTCTTTCTGCTTTCATATTACTCAGTTGGCAAAACTACAGCCTTGATTAAATACAATTATCCTTGGATTCTCTCCCTATCCCAGAGAAACTAACCCAATCCAGAGAAAATAAACAACTATACTGGCTGGCTTTGCTTTAAAGATTGGACACAAATCTCAAGAGGTTTTCAGTTCACCTTAATGGTCTTAGCACACTTCCCTGACTAGCTTACCCCTATTACAGCTAGAAAACTATCTTATAGCAATACTTTCTGCCTCTTCCTCACACTCAACTGATGATGCTGATTCTTATTTTTCTCAGAAAATAGGAGCACGCAAAAGAGAACACTGCATCTTCTCACAACTATGTGTAGTCATCTATAAGAATCTGTACAAATCTAGAACATGCAATGCCTTAGCTTCATCCCCCCTTGTCTATTAAAGGAGACTCTGTCAATTCTTTCCTCTATACTAAAAAACTCCCATCAATTTTCAACATGTTATAGTATTTCCCATCTTTAAAAATAAAGAAGATAAATACATCTGACTTCACATCCTCTATAGCTATTCTCCCCTACTCCCTCCGTATCCTCATCTTCAAGAACCACGTATCCTCATCTTCAACTGAACCAATTGCAATCAGGCTTTTTCCTCCAACCGTCTGCTGACACTGATATTGTCAACATCACTGTGACCTCACACTGCTACCTTCAGTGTTCAAGTCATGGTCAATGTCTTTGACTGCTCTGTAGCATTCCTGTAGTTCTTCACTCCTCTCTCATTTTTTGCCCTCTCTTCTTGTAGCTTTGCAACATTTCACTGGCCTGACCATCCTCCTATCCTCAGTGACTGTTCCTTCTCAGTCCCCTTTAACTAGTTTCTCTTCAGCTCCTCAGCCTCTAAATGCTGGACCCCAGGACTCAGTCTTCAGGTATCTTCTCTTGACCCACTACACTCACTCCCTTAGGGATCTCATCCAATCTTGGGGACTTAAATCCACCTACCCACTGAATACCCAACCTTATTCCTCCAGCAGTAACCTGTCCCCTGAACTCAAGGCTCATAGATGCAGTGGTCACCTTCTCTTGAACAGGTAACAGCATCTCAAACATTTTCCTCATCTAGGAAAATGGCATCATCATTCAGCCAGATGCTCAAGCCAAAGTCCAAATTTGGTCAGCAAATCTTAACAACAAAACTTTCAAAATATGTATTGAGTCCAGCTACATCTTACAACCACCACTTACCAATTGCATACAAGCCCCATTGTCTCCCACCGGGACTCACACTTAAGCCTCCTAACTCATCTCCCTGTTTGTTTTCTTGTTCTCTACACACTACTACTCTGAGGTCATCTGTTTAAAACATAAAGTATATCATGGCTCACCCATGTTCAAAACCATTATGGCTTTCCATTAGATGTAGAAAAGATCCAGAGACCCTGGCTATCTAGCTGCTGACAGACTGATTTGACTTTAACTCCTCCCAGTCTCTCTCTTTCTCACCGCTCCCTAACCATCCTGTCCTTCCTGCTGCTGCTAAGCTGCTGCTAAGTCACTTCAGTCGTGTCCGACTCTGTGCGACCCCATAGACTGCAGCCCACTAGGCTCCTCTGTCCCTGGGAGTCTCCAGGCAAGAATACTGGAGTGGGTTGCCATTTCCTTCTCCAATGCATGAAAGTGAAAAGTGAAAGTGAAGTCGCTCAGTCATGTCTGACTCTTCGTGACCCCATGGACTGCAGCCTACCAGGCTCCTCCGTCCATGGGATTTTCCCGGCAAGAGTACTGGAGTGGGGTGCCATCGCCTTCTCCGGTCCTTCCTGCTAGCCTCCGAATATTCTATTATGTCCCCACCTTGGAGCCTTCACAATTGCTATTGCTGTCACCTGGAATCCTCTTCCCTGGGGTAGACAGAGGGTTTTTCCTCTCACTTCCTTTAATTTCTTGCTCAAATGTCCCCTTCTCAGAGAGGACTTTTCTGTCCACTGCATCCAAAATCATGCACCTTGCATTCCTGATGCCATCCTCCTGCTGTATTTGTATCCACAGCACTCACTCACTGATATCATGTTATTTGTTTACCTGTTTATTCCCCAACTTCCTCACTAAAATGTAAGATTCATGAAGTTAGAGGCTCTGTTTTGTTCCTTATTGTATCCATAGCATCTAGTGTTGGGCTTGGTTCATACCAGATACCCAGAAATTGTTTGCTGAATGAATTACAAATTTAAGCAATAAATAAATTACCAATTTAACCAATATTAGCCATTAGTATGTGCAGTCAGGCACGCTGCCCCCACATACCAAAGAGCTAAAGTACAATTTTGATTGATAGATGCCATCAAAGCAAATCTGTTGTTTAAAGATTTTAATTCTATTTCCTAGGTAGATAATATCAAGATAGAAAGAACAATAGAGATATAACTCATAATTGGTCTTCTTATCTCTTGTCTCAGATTAAAGATATCATGCATCCATTAGCTAATCAAAGTAGATCTTAATCCCCTGGATAGGTGTTTTGATCAATTATGATCTGAAAGTCTCATTTTAAAAAGTTATTTTTCCCAGTTGAAACTATGGTCTCGGGAATATGCTAAAAAGCTCAATCCATGCTACAGTCAACTTCCCTCTTGTTCAGTAATAAATGTGGCTAAATAAAAGGTATTGTTAGGTGTCTAGTTCTTTCTTGACTGTGGAAATGCATTTTCTCTGCCCAACTAGATCACAGGCTCCCTGCATGTAAGGTTCTTCTTTGACCTCCTGTAATAGTCAGAATAGGATAGGCTATGATGGGTATGCTAAATCACAGTCCCTTACCCTAACAAAATGTCAACAAAATAATATTGTTTAAGACACATGTCTGATACAGGTCAGCTACAATTCAATTTATCATGGTCAATTCAGGACCTAGAAAGTATACAGTTTCCATCCCAACACTTGCTTTCATAATCACTGTGGCAATGTATGTGGTGAACCATGTACCAGTTTATATTTCTTCTTTTCTAAAGTATAGTTGATTTACAGTGTTGTATTAGTTTCTGGTGTACAGTGCAGTGATTCTGTGTCTATGTCCATGAGTCTATGTTTCATAAATAAGTTCATTCTTGTCATATTTTCGATTCCACATGTCAGCAGTATCATATGGTACTTATCTTTCTCTTTCTGACTTCCCTTAGTATGATCATCTCTAGCTCCATCCATGTTGCTGCAAATGACAAGACTTCATGCTCTTTATGGGTGAGTAATATCCCATTACACATATACACCACATGTTCTCGATCCACTCATCTGTCAACAGTTAGGTTCCTTCCTTGTCTTGGCTATTGTAAAGAGTGCTGCTGTGAACACTGGGGTACATGTATGTTTTCAAATTAGAGTTTCCTCAAGGTACACCCCCAGGAATGGGATTGCTGGGTCACATGGCAACTCTATTTTTAGATTTTTGAGGAACCTCTATATGGTTTTCCATTAGTGGCTGCAACAATTTACATCCCCACCAACAATGTAGAAGGGTTTTCTTTTCTCTACACCCTCTCCAGCATTTGTTGTTTGTACACTTTTTGTTGATGGCCATTCTGACCATTGTGAGGTGATACCTCATTGTTTCATTTTGCATTTCTCTAATAATTAAAGCCCATCACTTCGTGGGAAATAGATGGGGAAACAGTGGAAACACTGTCAGACTTTATTTTGGGGGGCTCCAAAATCACTGCAGATAGTGATTGCAGCCATGAATTTAAAAGACGCTTACTCCTTGGAAGGAAAGTTATGACCAACCTAGATAGCATATTCAAAAGCAGAGACATTACTTTGCCAACAAAGGTCCGTCTAGTCAAGGCTATGGTTTTTCCAGTAGTCATGTATGGATGTGAGAGTTGGACCGTGAAGAAAGCTGAGCACCGAAGAATTGATGCTTTTGAACTGTGGTGTTGGAGAAGACTCTTGAGAGTCCCTTGGACTGCAAGGGGATCCAACCAGTCCATCCTAAAGGAGATCAGTCCTGGGTGTTCTCTGCAAGGACTGATGCTAAAGCTGAAACTCCAGTACTTTGGCCACCTCATGCGAAGAGTTGACTCACTGGAAAAGACTCTGATGCTGGGAGGGATTGAGGGCAGGAGGAGAAGGGGATGACAGAGGATGAGATGGCTGGAGGGCATCACCAACTAGATGGACATGAGTTTGAGTGAACTCAGGGAGTTGGTGATGGACAGGGAGGCCTGGCGTGCTGCAATTCATGGGGTCACAAAGAGTCAGACACGACTGAGAGACTGAACTGAAATGAACTGAATAATTAGTGATGTTGAGTGGCTTTTCATATGTCTATTGGCCATCTTAAGTCTTCTTTGGAGAAATGCCTTTTCAAGTCTTCTGTTCATTTCATGATTGAGCTGTTTGGGTTTCTTTTGTTGTTGTTATTGAGTTGTATGAGATGTTAATATATTTTGGAGATTAAGCCCTCATCAGTTGCATTGTTTGCAAATATTCTTCCCAATCCATAGGTTATATTTTCATTTTTTATGGTTTCCATTGCTGGGAAAAACCTTATAAGTTTGATTAGGTCCCATTTGTTTATTTTTGCTTTTATTTCTATTGCCTTGAAGGCAATTTTAAAAGGGGGTATTTTTCACTTTCCCTTTCTTATCTCTCACTGTTAGTGTAAAGAAATGCAAGTAATTTCTGTAACTCAATCTTGTATCCTGCTACCCTGCTGAATTCGTTTATCAGTTCTAGTAGTTTTTCTGTGGAGTCTTTAGGGTTCTTTATATATAGTGTTAACATCATGTCATCTGCTGCTGCTAAGTCGCTTCAGTTGGGTCCGACTCTGTGCAACCCCACAGATGGCAGCCCACCAGGCTCCCCCATCCCTGGGATTCTCCAGGCAAGAACACTGGAGTGGGTTGCCATTTCCTTCTCCAATGCATGAAAGTGAAAAGTGAAAGTGAAGTCGCTCAGTCGTGTCCAACCCTTAGCGACCCCATGGACTGCAGCCCACCAGGCTCCTCCGCCCATGAGATTTTCCAGGCTAGAGTACTGGAGTGGGGTGCCATTGCCTTCTCCACATGTCATCTACATATAATGGCAATTTCACCTCTTCTCTTCCAAGCTGGATACCTTTTATTTCTTTTCCTTGACCAATTGTTGTGGCTAGGACTTCCAATACTATCTTGAATAGAGGTTGTGAGAGAATGTGTGTTTGTCTTATTCCAGACTTTAGCCAGAAGGCTTTCAGTTTTTCACTGATGAATATTGTGTTGGCTGTGAATTTGTCATAAATAGCTTTTATCATGTTGAAACATGTTCTATACTCACTTTGGTAAGAATTTTTATCATGAATGGATATTGAATTTTACTGAATGCTTTTTTTCTACATCTATTGAGATGATCATGTGGTTTTTGTCTTTTATTGATATAATGTATCACATTGATTGATCTGTGTATGTTGAATTATGTGCATGTTGAATTTTGTGTATTTTGTGATCTTCAGATGAATCCAACTTGATCATGGTATATGATCTTTTATATGTGTTGCTGGATTCAATTTGCTAATATTTCATTGAGAAATCTTGCATCTACAGTCATCAAAAATATTGGCCTGTAATTTTCTTCCGGCATTGTCTCTGGTTTTAGTATCAGGGTGATGATGGCTTCATATAATGACTTTGGGAGCGTTCCCTCCTCTTCAATCTTTTGGAATAGTTTGAGATGGATCAGTATAAATTCTTCTTTGTATGTGTGAAAGAATTCTACAGTGAGGCAATCTAGTCTTAGACTTTTGTTTGCAGGGAGTTTTTCTATTATAGATTCTATTTCACTTCTAGTGATGTCCATTCAAATTATTTATTACTTCTTGATTCAGTTTTGGTGGGTTGAATGTTTCTAGAAACATGTCCATCTCTCCTAGGTTGTCCAAATTATTAGCATATAATTGCTCATAGTACTCTCTTATGGTTTTTTGTATTTATGCAATATTGGTTGTTACATCTATTTCATTTCTTACTTTGTTTATTCGGGTCCTCTCTTCTTCTTGGTGGGGTTGGCCAGAGGTTTGTTGATTTTGTTTATCCCAAGAACTAGGTCTTGGTTTTATTGATTTTTTCTGTTTTTTAATCTCTATCTTATTTATTTCCTCTCTGATCTTTATTATTTCCTTCCTTCTGCTAACTTCAGGTTTTGGTTGTTCTTCTCTTACTAATTCCTTTGGGTGATAGGTTGTTTATTTAAGATTTTTCTTGTTTTTGGAGGAAGACCTGTATTGCTATGAACTTCCCTTTAATAACTGCTTTTGCTGCATCCCATAGATATTGTATGGTTATGCTTTCATTGTCATTTTCTTCAAGATATTTTTTAATTTCCTTGTTGATTTCATCACTAATGTAGCATGCTGTTTGATCTCCATGTAATCAATTTTTTTTTCATTTCTTTCTGTCATTGATTTCTAGTCTCCTGTCATTGTGGTCAGAAAAGATGCTTGAAATAATTTCTATCCTCTTAAAATTTTTGAGACTTATTTTGTATTCTAGTATGTGGTCAGTCCTAGAGAATGTTCCATGTGCACTTGAAAAAAAAATTTGTCATTCTATTGTGGGGGAGCTAATATCCTGAAAATATCAATTAGGTCTGACTGTTTCATAGTATCATTTAGGAATTCTGTTGCCACATTGATTTTCTGTCTGAAAAAATCTAGACACTGAGGTAAGTGGGGTGTTAATGCCTCATACCATTGATGTATTCTTGTCAATTTTCCCTTCATGTCTGTTAGCTTGTTTTATGTATTTGGATGTCCCAGGTCTCCTGCACTGCAAGTGGATTCTTTACCATCTGAGCCACCAGGGAAGCCCTAGATATTCCTATATTGGGTACATTTATGTTAGAATAGAAGAACTTCTTCTTGTATTGATCCTTTTATCCTTATATAGTATCCTTCCTTTTCTTTACAGCCTTTAGTTTAAAATCTATTTTGTCCCATATGACTATTGCTACCCCCATTTCCTTGCCATTTGCATTTGCTTGAAATATCTGTTTCCATCTCCTCACTTTCAGTCTATGTGTGTCCTTTGCCCTAAAGTGGGTCTCTTGTAGGCAGGCTCTTTTTTTTTTTAATCCAACCTGCCATTCTGTGTCTTTTACTGGGAGCATTTAGTTCATTGACATTTAAGGTAATCATTGATAGATAGGTATACATCACCATTTTAAATCTTAATTTTTCCAATTGACTTTGTATTTCTTTGTTCCTTTCTGTTTTTTCCTTTGTGGTTTGATTGTTTCCCTTTATATTATGCTCGTACTTTTTTCTTTTTGGTTCTTGTGAATCTATTGTATGTTTTCCATTTATGGTTTTACAAGTATGATCTACTTGCCATCCACTACTTCTTAAGGCCTCCAATATTTTGCTCATTGTCCAACATTTCACCAGCCAAAGAAAGTCACATGATTCCTTCCTATCTTTAAAGGAAGAGGGAAGGTGAAATTCTGCAATCCTGTCAGACTATCTGCAGCCTTGATGATTGCCACATTCGCCTCAGAGGAATAGTAACTTTTTAAAAGTAGCAGGTAGAGACACTGCTGTTTACTTCATAGTGACATGTGTAAACTCACAAGCGGCCTGCAATGACCCCAGCCCCTCAGGCCAAAATCCCTAGAACAAAGGAAGGGAACAATTCATGTTTCAAAAATTTAAAGTGAAATTCCTAGGAGGTTCACAATAGTAACCCAAAGCTTATATCATCAGTGCATAAAATTTACTTAAGAATAAGACACAAGTAAACAAAACTCTGCTGATGCTTCCTTGGTAATACTTCTAATCTTGTAGGTATTTTATGTAAGCTCTTTCTTGGCTATGATACAGGTTTAGCTGTACCTTATCTATTTAAATAAAAACAAGCACTGACCTCAGATGATTACAAATTCAGCTAAAGATGAAACAGAAGCCAAAGGAACAAGATAAGACTAATGAATAGCCAAAAAGTGTTGGTGTCTATGCAGAGATTTGTACAGACAGACTAAGTATTCCTCATAAGAAAATGACAGATGCAACAGGTAAAGTGAAAGTGGATGAATGACTTCAGTATTCGAGTCTTTATAGCTCAAGTTATACAAAAACATATGGATTGTGGTTTTAAAGAAAAAAGTATGTATGTATATGGTGGGGAGGGGTGTAAAGAATATTAAATATAAAGAAAAGATTATAAACAGTTATGGAAATGAAGAGTAAATACTTGCAGGAAACCTTTTATATATAAAATAATTTTATTACAAAGCTTTCATGTTCTGTACTTCAACTTTGAACATTAACATTTGTCCAACCACTTGGTTTATCTAACAGGAAATTTTACATCATCAAAGACCTAATGGAAAGGGATTTGATGGCTGATGCTCCTTTGAGTGTCTGGCCCAGTGTCCCCTCACAGTGTGGCATATATCCACACTGGTGGATAAAGAGAAAATTCTCAATGCCTCTGAACAGTCATACTTCTTCCATCATGGAGACCAATTCAAAACCTTGTATAGGTAAACAAGGAAGTAGATAGCTGAATAACACACACGTCTGCAGAAATGTCTTAATCTGCTTTGGCTGCCCTAACGAAATCCCGCAGATTAGATTCTTTAAACAACAGAAATTTCTTTTCTCACAGCTCAGGAAACTGGAAAGTCCAGATCAAAGCCTGGCAGTGTTCAGTTTCTGGCGAGAGCCCTCTTCCTGGCTGGCAGATGGTTTTCTTCTCACCGAGTCTTCACGAGGTGTATCCTCTGCTCAAACGGAGAGTTCAGTCTCCTTTTCTGTCTCTCCCTCCACCTCAGTCACCCCTTTATAAAGCCACGTGTCCCATCATGAAGACCTCACCCTCATGACCTGACCTAACTCGTGTTACCCCACAACGTCCCCACCTCCAAATACCATCACATTGAGGGTTAAAGTTTCAACATATCAACTGGTGACTGGAGTTAGGGGGAAGGGGAATGTGGGGGTGAGGATGGCTTATTTAGCCTGTAACAAGTGATAACACAAGGCATGACTGGGTGATAATGAAACACAGACTCTTCTCTGAAGCATGAGTTCAAAACACATCACTGGGTTTCCAGGTTTCAAACAATATGGTACCCTATTTTAAGTGCCAAGGTACTTCAGAGCTAAATGAAGATACCAAGCGAAAAGAAAGAAACTCACTCAGCTTTTGAATGAACCAACACATAACAAGTTCTCATCAAACTCTCCCAAACAATGTCCCTGCTCTTCTTTCAGGGGAAAACCTTCTATTCGATGCACGATACTGGATGCTTGGGGCTGGTGCACTGGGACGACCCAGAGGGAGGGAATGGCGAGGGAGGAGGGAGGAGGGTTCAGGATGGGGAACACATGTATACCTGTGGTGGATTCATTTTGATATTTGGCAAAACTAATACAATTATGTAAAGTTTAAAAATAAAATAAAATTTAAAAAATAAATAAATAAAATGCATGAGGAGAATTTTAAACGATGCATAAATACAAGGCTTCCAAAGATGGAAAAGCTGAAAATTTGCTATCCTGCTCTAGCTCCCGAGGACCCTGAGAGAATATTGAAAATATAAATCCAGTTGTGAACTGTTAACATAAATTAACTACTTACTTGTTGCTAGGCACTGGGTTAACTACTTTTTCAGATGCAGCCTAATATAATATTCACAACAATCCATTTTACAGATGAAAAAACAGAGACCAAGAAATGTTAGACAACTGGGGGAAAAAAATCATCCAGTCAAAAATATGAGAATCAGATCTCAACCAATGTACTTTTATCCATGAAACCATATTTGAGGTGGGAAATAATTTGTTAGGTCACTAAATAGATATGGAGTCACAAGCAAGTGACTTCACCACTATGGGATTCAGTTTCTTCATTTGTAAAGTAAGAGAATTAGACTGAGTAATTGCTAATTAGGTTTTCCTTCCTTAAGTTTTATGATTATTTTTAAATAACACTTGGCAACAAAAACAAAAAACATTTTTATATCTACCTGACAGAGCCTGTTATAAAGGATAAATACGTTCATGGATTTTAAAAAATGCTTTTAATGATGACCAGCCATGTGATTTTAGCATGTGTCATCATCGCTTCATGACCAAAGAAGGACCTCTCCACCAACTCTGACCAGTTCTGAAAATTTTCATGCCAGGGATACCGGAAAGAGAGTGAGGATGAGCATACACTCCCACAAAAGGAAAACCACTCCAAAACACAGGCTCAGTTGGCAGTTATTTCACTGCTTCAGCTTCAAAGAACATTTTCTGAAGATGGGTATTCTAACACAACTTTTTAAGACTCATGCTGAAGCTTCAGCACATCTCAGAAAACTAGATTGATTACAGCCGTGTCTTCTGCATATCAATGACTGTGCTCTGGAAATACATGAAGATGAAAAGCAAAAAAAAAAAAGTCATGAACTGACAATATGATAACCAGCATCAAATACCAGGATAAGCATACATTATCATGGCAGCAGATCTAGGGGCAGTTACTCCTAGATGTCACTGTGATCCTGAGCAGAATCCAGTGAAAAGGTTAGCACCTCCTTCAAGAGACTTGGAGAGAGTTGTACGGAGCTAATACAACATTAATTGCCAAGCCAGATGTAAACTCTACAAAGAATGAAATTCTAAGTTTTGACCATACTGAGAACTTTGAGAGATCATAGGTGACATGAGTATTTCTTGACTAGTTGACACTGTACCACATTTGAGCATTAAAAAGTACAAAATGACCCTCAAAGGGGCCTTGGAATGAATGAAGCCTTTTGAAAAAGTAATTTGAAAAGATTTCACTGCCTGTGTAATTCAATGGCAAAAACAAAAAATCAATGCAATTTAAACATGGGCAAGAGATCTGAATAGACATTTTTCCTAAGACACACAGATGGCCAACAGGTACATGAAAAGAGGCTCTACTCATCAAGGAAATGCAAATCAAAACCACAATGAGGTATTACCTCACACCTGTTAGAATAGATTTTATCAAAAAGACAACAAAACACCAATACGGGTGGGGATGTGGAGAAAAGGGAACGCATGTGCACCGTTGGTGGGAACGTAAACTGGGGCAGTCACTGTGGAAATCAGTATAGCGGTTCCTCACTAAGTTAAAAACTACAACTGCCATTATGATCTAGCAATTCCACCTCCGAGAATTTACCTAAGGAAAACAAAAACAGTAACTCGAGAAGATACATACACCCTGTGTTCACTGCAGAATTATTCACAGGCCAAGATATGGAAACAATGTGTCCATTGACAGATGAATAGATAAAGAAGACACAGTATATGTACACAAAAGAACATAATTCAGCCATAAAAAATTAAGGCAATCTTGTCATTTGCAACAACACGGATGGACCTAATGGGCATTATGCAAAGTGAACTAAGATGGAGAGAGAAAAGCAAATATTGTATATTACATGTGAAGTCTTAGAAGGAGAAAAAAATAAGGTCATAGAAACAAATAACAGTTTGGTGGTTGCCAGAGTCAGGGGCTCATGCAAGAGCATAACCACGGACCCTTCGACATCCTTCTTGAAGTGGCTACAGATGCAAACTAGAAAACCCCCTTGATACGTCACACAGTCCAGACACAAATGTGCCTACAGTAGCAAACATTCTTTGCACACTAGGAATCTATATCACAATGCCAGCATATACGATGGCACTACATTTATTACAGGTAACACAGGAGATGTAATTATTGAGAGTGATTATAAGGTTTTCATGGCAAAATATGGCCATAAACAGCATCGCAATGTTTCCTTGACCAGCTACCATCTGCTCACAAATGGAATGAAAACTTAAATGCACATTGTGTTTCATGTGGATATACACAGCTGTATTATAGACAGTCGCAGATGTAGTACAATACGAATATAATTTAAAATACACAGGCCAAAGGCCCAGATTTCATGGCAAAGTCCCAATTTGGGGAGGAGAGCATGCACGGAATATAAGGTTTTAAAACGTGCACAGAAATCTTTGCACCCACTTGTGCATGAGTTTAGGAGGAATTCTTAAAGTTGCAGGGAAGTCACTATCAACTACAGCCACTGCTGAGGGCCTAATAAGAACAAAACTGTAACACATTGATTTTTGCTTTTTCAACCTCAGTTTTTAATAAAGTCTCTATGTACAGTTTCCTCATAAAATATAATCCACCTCAAAATCAAAATCAAGCATCCTGAACCAATGGCAGGCAAGTAAACATTTTTAGCTTTATCATCGGTTACCTGTGGGGACAAGTACACTGGAGAGTTACTTATACACACGTCACACTCAACACCATCACTAATCAAAAAGCCACGGGCCATAACGCCATGAAGTGACCCTGCCCCTCCAAAATTAGCCACAGGCACCTGAATTAGATCTCAGACACTCTGACTGCCCACCAGCCCCCAGCCCCTTACTGGGACACCCACCCTTACCCCATTCACAGGAAAACTGTTCCTCTCTATGTTCACCCCATAAGGTTGATAATCATACTGCCCCACCTTCTGTGCAGTTAACTGATCCTGGGGCAGACATGGAGCCAAAACCAGGCCAGAGCCTTCCCAGGGTGAACACTCAGGAGCTGGGAAAGCGAGGGACTCCCTTCCCATGAAGCTGTGCAGGACAAGACGGCACTCTGCTCAAAAGCCACATCCATCACTAAGTGGGAGGAGCCAGTCACAGAAGGACACCATCGTGCGGACACGGAGAGAGGCGTGGGGTCCTTAGTGCTAACAGGTCCCTGAGCCCCAGCTGTTCCCCCACCCTGGCTCTGTGTTACAACCCATAAATTCCCCTCTGCCTATTCGCCTTGATATCCTCTCCCTTGCAATCCAACCTATCCTAAAGAATCAAAACACAAGGGTAAATGAAACTTACACACCTAAGTCTCAAAGGAAACATCTGCTCTTGGTTAGAAACGGGGCGACAAAACACACACACACACACAAACCTGTAGAATGAGGCACCCAGGGCAGCCCAGGGCCACGTCCAGAGCGTGGCTGACCTAATGGCCCACAGGAATGAGCTGAATTTTCCTAGGACATTAAACGCTATTTGAGGAGTGGAGAGGGAGAATTGTGCCCAGATCAAAAAAAAAAAGAACATTAAATGTAGAGAACATGACACCTGTTCTAAACTCTAGCCAACTGGGTACTCCCTGGCAGTCCAGAAGTTCGGACTCAATGCTTCTCCTGCAGGGCACACGGGTTTGATCCCTGGTTGGGGAAGCAAGATCCCACATGCCTTCTGGTAGAGTCAACACATTTTTTTTAATATTAAAATTTTTTTAAAAATCAACCATAAAAGCAACTAAAATCAAAAAATAAATAAACTCAGGCAGATTTCCCCATGTGCTGGGAGTCTTGCTGGAGGTGCTCTAGAAGCAAGGCTAACAGCAAACAGGGCAAAGGCTGACCCCGCGGCAGCTGCGTGACCTGGTCCAGCTTCCTCACTTCCTCTGAGCTTCCCATTCGTTCCCTCATCTACAATGAGAATCCAGGCACACTGCCGGGTAGTGAGAACGTAGCTTTCCTCTAAGGGTGCTCCCACACCTGCCTGTGTCATCATCGCCTGCCATGCCAATCAGAAGGCAGATTCCTGGGCTCAAACCCAGACCTTTGGAATCGAAGTCTGCATTCTAAAAAACAACCAAAATAATGTCTCAGCAGAGTCTTATGCACTGTGAACTTTGAGATCCAGATTTGGAAGCATAAAATAAGTGACAAGCACAACTGACAGCCCATAAAAACTTTCACTGAATGTCAACTACTATTTACTTCTACTAGCACCCCCCCACACACACACCCCTCTCAAATTACAAGCAAGAGGACACTCCAAAGCAACATAAAATTTATACTTTAGAAAACTGAAAAAGTAACAGCATCAGGCTACCCTGTGCTTATATTTACTTTTCAAGATTTATATTAATATCATTGAAAGCAGTGATTCTTAACCTTGATGGCTTGATGACATTCAGGTCAGCGGGGAAGCTTTTAAAACTCTCCATGTTCAAGGCTGTAACCCAAGTAAATCAGAGTCTCTGGAGGTGGGGTCTAGGCTTTAGTACTTTTAACAATTTCCCAAATGATTCCATTGTACAGCCAAGGTTTTAATATTTTTTAGCAAGTATAGGGAAAAAATGTCAACTACATACAGTGAGATAATTGGAAGAAAAATTGGGGTGCCATTAAACTAAGCAGGCATGGTCATATAATGTTCTCTAGCCAATATACATGAAGGGAATCAAATTGTATGCCATACTTTATTCTAAGTGATAGACAAAATACTGAACACTACTTTAAAAGTATGTCAGTAGATTCACGCCCACAAAATTAGCTAAATTAAATAAGTCTGAAAATGTAAAGGGTTGGTAAAGATCTGGATCAAAGATCAAAATCATTTCTGTACCACTAGTTCAGTTCAGTTGCTCAGTCGTGTCTGACTCTTTGTGACCCCATGAACTACAGCACGCCAGGCCTCCCTGTTCATCACCAATTCCCGGAGTCCACCCAAACCCATGTCCATCGAGTTGGTGATGCCATCCAGCCATCTCATTCTCCGTCATCCCCTTCTCCTCCTGCCCTCAATCTTTCCCAGCATCAGAGTCTTTTCAAAGGAGTCAGCTCTTCCCACCAGGTGGCCAAAGTATTGGAGTTTCAGCTTCAACATCGGTCCTTCCAATGAACACCCAGGACTGATCTCCTTTAGGATGGACTGGTTGGATCTCCTTGCAGTCCAAGGGACTCTCAAGAGTCTTCTCCAATACCACAGTTCAAAAGCATCAATTCTTCGGTGCTCAGTTTTCTTTATAGTCCAACTCTCACATCCATACATGACCACTGGAAAAACCATAGCCTTGACTAGATGGACCTTTGTTGGCAATGTCTCTGCTTTTTAATATGCTGTCTAGGTTGGTCATAACTTTCCTTCCAAAGAGTCAGAGTCTTTTCATTTCATGGCTGCAATCACCATCTGCAGTGATTTTGGAGCCCAGAAAAATAAAGTCAGCCACTGTTTCCACTGTTTCCCCATTTATTTGCCATGAAGTGATGGACCGGATGCCATGATCTTAGTTTTCTGAATGTTGAGCTTTAAGCCAACTTTTTCCACTCTCCTCTTTCACTTTCATCAAGAGGCTCTTTAGTTCTTCTTCACTTTTGCTGGCATATTGAGTGCAGCACTTTCACAGCATCATCTTTCAGGATTTGGAATAGCTCAACTGGAATTCCATCACCTCCACTAGCTTTGTTCGTAGTGATGCTATGAGACCCACTTGACTTCACATTCCAGGATGTCTGGCTCTAGGTCAGTGATCACACCATCGTGATTATCTGGGTCGTGAAGATCTTTTTTGTATGGTTCTTCTGTGTATTCTTGCCACCTCTTCTTAATATCTTCTGCTTCTGTAGGTCCCTACCATTTCTGTCCTGGTATTGAGCCCATCTTTGCATGGAATGTTCCCTTGGTCTCTCTAATTTTCTTGAAGAGATCTCTAGTCTTTCCCATTCTATTGTTTTCCTCTATTTCTTTGCATTGATCGCTGAGGAAGGCTTTCTTATCTCTCCTTGCTATTCTTTGGAACTCTGCATTCAAATGGGCATATCCTTCCTTTTCTCCTTTGCTTTTCGCTTCCCTGTACCACTAATGGAAGTGTAAATTGATATAATGACTTTGGAAACCACTTTTATGTTATCATGCACAGTTGAACAATCTCACGTCTTGCCACCTAGCAGTGGCTGCTGTTCTACCTTTAGAAGAGAAAGCTCATACCAGAGAGCAGCCTGGTCATGGATGCAAAACCTGGAAATGCCCTAAACATCCAGTGACGGGAGTATAGAAAAGTTATGGTATAAATCACACTGTAATTTATGGATGAACTGTAATGTAATAACAAAATATTACACAGCAAGGACTGTGTGGATGAATCTCAGAAGCAAGACGTAGAGTGAAAAAAAGCAAGTCTCACTAGACTAGATAAGCCAGGGATGACTCCTCTTCATAAAGTCCAAAGCCAGGCAAAATGAAACAATGTATCACTCTGGCAAACAGGTAGATAAAGAGAGGGTAAAGCAAGACTGCAACAATGCTCAGAATAGGGGTTACCTCTGATGGCAGAAGGATGGAGAGGCAAAAAAATTAGAAAAGGAGAATTGCAGAGATGAATGTAACAAACTAACAATGTTCTGATTCTTAGATCAAGCAATGTGTTCATATTTAAAATGTCTTCATTTTTAAAATAAGTAAAATGAAAGAAGGCATGCATGGACAGTTGGTATATGTCATGAACCAATTAAGGTCGTTCTAATTCTGTGCACTAGAGTTTCAAAGAATCAGAGGAAAAAAAAAAAAATTCTCTCAGTAAAGACAAGAGAACCCAATCCAGGAAGAAGGAAATTCGAGGGACTTTCAATGATTCTAAAATCAAATACTCACAAGCTAGAATCACTCTGTCTTGCAGTTTCTGTCTCCCTTTAGAAGCAAGAATCTCAAGGTTGTCAGGTCGTAGTACTGAGCTGTCACCCTTGAGCACAGTGGCACCTTCTCCTTGCCAGCCAAAGGTACCTTTGGTGTAGCTAATTGAGAATAACTAGGAAGGAAAATAATCTCCCAAACAATAGCAAAAAAAAAAAAAAACCCACCCAATTTCTAATGTAACAATTCCCACTTTTTAAGGGCTATATTCTTCATCATTCTATGAGAAATTAATGAAATTTAATCTCTGACACAGCAGGAATCATTAGGCAGATGGCTACATCTAATATTTATTGTGGCCTGGGGAGAGAGGAGTTATGACACCCTCCATCAAGAGATAACTGATAGCAGTTATAGGGATTTTTATTCTTTTCTTCCCTCTACTCCTGAGATGTAAAGTTTATCCGAACCATTTTGTCTTATCTCAATTTCTCTCTTTTAAAACTGAGTGACAGGCTCAGTTCTTTTCCATTAGAAACTTTGGAAAATATGTTTTGACTTTCAGGAAGCATTTGAATACATAAGCTTAAGGTCAGCAATTCTGACAGGCAGCAGTCGGAGAGAGGACGGATTTGTCTACCATTTGAGTCAGCAGGTCTTTTTAAGATCAATTTCATAGAGAAATTTTGAAGTGATGCTTTCTCCTACACAACAAGGCTCTTATTAATTTAAAGACCGTGTTCCAGTTTTACCAAAAATAAATTCTTAAACTCCTACTTACACGTGACATAAAGTGAAAACAGAAAAATAGGTTTGCCTGTGGAAACATAATGGCCCTTAGCAGTGATTCTCAAATTTGAGATGCCTACAAACTTCCCAGAGACCATGCGAAAATGCAGATTCCTAAAAGTATCACCTAACCTACTGAATCAGAATCTGGGTCATGGGACCAGGAAGCTAGACCCGGGACCATACCTCATAGAAAACATCATCTTACAACTTACAGTATAAATCTAAACAAACGCATGGTTTGTCCTGGACATCAGACACATGGAAAGAACCCTTGAGGGTCTGATATGGTATCCATTCAATTTTATCAATACATTTAAAAAGATACTCTCATGGCCTTTGAGAGTTAATGCCCTTGCAAAAATGTCTCAGCTTTCTTTCTTACCTATATAACCTGCTCGGAGAAGGCAATGGCAACCCACTCCAGTACTCTCGCCTGGAGAATCCCATGGATGGAGGAGCCTGGTATGCTGCCGTCCATGGGGTAGCAAAGAGTTGGACATGACTGAGCGACTTCACTTTCAATTTTCACTTTCATGCATTGGAGAAGGAAATGGCAACCCACTCCAGTATTCTTGCCTGGAGACTCCCAGGACAGAGGAGCCTGGTGGGCTGCCGTCTATGGGGTCACACAGTCAGACACAACTGACGCGACTTAGCAGCAGCAGCAGCATATAACCTGCTAGCAATGTTTAAAGGACTAAACAAGAAGGAAAAAAAAATACAGAGCTAGGCCAGTTTTAATCACTTGAAAAGGCTATTTTCTTAGCTCTCCTGATGTTTGAATTCAAAGAAATCACAGCCAAATAAGGGCATTTAAAAATCCAGAAAGAAAAATTCCTCATGCTGGGGAATCTAGTTCCTTGACATCTTAAAAGACTAAGACACCGAAACAGGTAAGATTTTGATCACTGATCTGCCCTATTTTCAGTCCATGTGTTGAAATAAGCCACCTGATGTGACGAGCTGTCTCACTGGAAAAAACCTGATGCTGGGAAAGACTGAAGGCAATTGGAGAAGGGGGTGGCAGAGAATAAGATGGTTAGATAGCATTATGGACTCAATGGACACGAATCTGAGAAAACTCCAGTAGATCGTGGAGGACAGAGGAGCCTGGAGTGCTACAGTCCCCAAGAGTCAGTCATGACTTAGTGCCTAAACAACAAATACCGCCTGGTATCAAGTCCATCCACAGAGAACCTTCTCATCATTGCAGCCAGACACCAGGGAGCAGGCACTCACTAATTTGTCCGTATTGATTTTACAAGTGTTTCAAATCAGGAAATTATGAAAAGTATGTACAGGGTAGGTGATGGTAAAGAACTTCTGTCATGAATATCTATTAATAGTTGTCCATTAATAAATTCCTTTGGAGAAGGCGATGGCACCCCACTCCAGTACTCTTGCCTGGAAAATCCCATGGACGAAGGAGCCTGGTAGGCTGCAGTCCGTGGGGTCGCTAAGAGTCAGACATGACTGAGCAACTTCACTTTCAGTTTTCCTTCCATGCATTGGAGAAGGAAATGGCAACCCACTCCAGTGTTCTTGTCTGGAGAATCCCAGGGACGGGGGAGCCTGGTGGGCTGCCGTCTATGGGGTCACACAGAGTCGGACATGATTGAAGTAATTTAGCAGCAGCAGTAGCAGCAGCAATAAACCCCTTTAAAGGTTTTTGATAAAATGGCACATTAACACATTCTATGTTTAGTACCAAAGGTGCGGAAAACATCTATTGTCCACAGATTGTAGTAAGATCACAGTGCTATTTGATTAAAAGGTATAAGCCAGGAGGGTTTTGGGTTTTTTTAAAGTATTCTTTGGGCTTAGATGGAAATTTCTCTTACAAGTCTCTGGTGCCAGAAGAGCTTTTCCTGGTACTCAAAGTACATCTTTCTTAGTCTCCTGCCTGCCTCCCTCTCCCACTGACATTTGCATAGGTACCAAGCAGACCTTCTTCTGCTTTCAACCTTCACTTGTATTAGAGGAAATGAGCCATGCCACTAAAATTTCTATATTGGCTAGAATCTATAGAAGCAGGAAGGGCACTGGGGTTGGATGGAGAAGAATGAAGGTCAATAGAATAGTTTCTTCGTTGGGTCATTCTGTTTTACTAAGTTGGGGAAATCAGCAGTCTTGCTTCTCAGTGATCTGGTGATAACAGAATTTAGAGCTCACACACTAAATATCATGACAGTATCTCCTGATAATACCTTTATCTCAAAGTTTTCAACTTTATGGAATTCTACCATGAGAAAATGTCACAGAAATAAAACGTTTCATTCCTTCTAGAAAGTGACTGCAACCCATGAGTAGGATAAACTGCCTGTGCACTTCGACACCTCCCACTCCCCAGAGGCTTGCCTTCAAGATTCCTTTGTAGATGCAGACTTTTTTTTTGTAAAGTATATTCTGATTTTGTATATGAAATTGAGCCACCTAGTTGTTATTCTGATTTTCTGCGTGCTAACATTCTCTCAATCTCACTAATTGTTTTATCTGCTAATAGTTTTTGCTTTTGTGCTGTTTTTCTATATGTAAAGATCATGACTAAAGCGATTTCTTGGTGGCCAGGAACTCTTACCATCAAAAAAATAATCCCCTCTTGTCCATTAGTGCTTTTTGCCTGGATATCGTCCCTGCTTTCTTTTTGCCTGGCACTTGTCTAAGTCTGTGCCTGTCAACTTCTGGTCAAACTCGGTGCCCGTTTGTCCAGTAGACAACACGGAGGCGGACTGTGGTGCTGCATTGTATCTGAGGCCCTGTGTCTTCTAATAGGGAAGTTTAGCGAAGTTTTGCTACTGCAACTCCTATCACAGTTTCTTAGAGATAATGTACTCATCTTGTTTTTTTAATTTTGTAAGATGCATATGGGTTATTTTTTTTTAACTTGAACAAGGACATAGAATGAAAAGTATGCGTTTTCCTTGCCCCTTAGCCTGTATAAACTTTAAGCAATTTATATTGATTCCCCACTATGAGAGAAGAAGATTGTAGGAGACATCTTTTCCTTTTGTATCCTTCATATGCAAATAATCTTTTATTGGTTACCTTAATCACATAATCCTAGAGCTACATCTTTATTTCTCTGCTTATCACAAGAAAAGATAAGTCCATTACATATCATGAGGTAGGAGAAACTGTGTGCCTTTATGCTTCAGTCTACCTTGTAGCCCCTTCTATTTCTTACATTTTATCACCTATATCATTATTCCACAATGTCAAGCCTTACAGCATTTCCATTTTATTCAGAAAATGTAATTTATCTTTCATGCTTTAAAAATAGGTTAATTGTGAAAATTGAAAATAAAATGTCTCTAATATCACAATTAGGTGAAGTCGCTCAGTCGTGTCCGACTCTTTGCGACCCCATGGACTGTAGCCTACCAGGCTCCTCCGTCCATGGGATTTTCCAGGCAAGAGTACTGGAGTGGGGTGCCATTTCCTTCTCCAGGGGATCTTCCCGACCCAGGGATCGAACCCAGGTCTCCCGCATGGTAGACAGACGCTTTACCGTCTGAGCTACTAGGGAAGTCCAATATTACAATTAGGTAAGTACTTTTATTCAGTACAGATCCAGATATCGAAACTAGACCAGTCAAATGAGACATAATCCTTTGTCTCTATACCATTTCCAAGCATTAAGTTCAAATGTATTCTTTTCTCTTTATACATCAATTACTCAGAATTCTGTCACAGTTTAGTTTACTTCATAGTTAAATTGGGATTTCCTTTGCAAATTTTTTTTTTCCAAGAATTTCTAGTTGGCTTTCTTTTCTCTTTTTGACAGGCTAAACATGCCTTCGCTCCATCACCAAGATCATCTAGCTGGTCAGCTTTAGACAAGACTACAGTTCAGCTGTTTGAGTTGTTGTTTTTTTTTTTTTTAATTCGGTGACTTTTTGTTTGCTTGCTATCTATTCCACTTTCTTAAATTGTTTTTTTTTTTTTTTTTCCTCCTTTTGATACAGGAAGTCTTCAAAGAAATTTTCAGAAACAATGCATAGCACATAAAATTTCAAGTCCTTTTCTGTCTGAAAACTAAAGATGGGTCAACAGAATTCCCTTTTAGAATTTCAAGAAGAGAAACCCACCAGCAAATGAGGCAGATGAAGGCAAGAAGACAAAGCTCAGAGACACAGCTTGGACTCTATTCAAATGCGATCACCAAGGACATTCAAAGGGCAAGTCTAGTAGCAGGCCACTCAATGTCAGCTGCTGGAGTGTCACCTCCAAACCCGCTTGTTCACTCCTGGCTGACTGTTCCTGACTCATCAACTTCTTCATTTTCTACTGGTGGGAACTTAAGAGGTTTGCAAAAGACTAGATCTGTTTTTACCAAAGGAAGGTTGTAGGTATCATACTTAGGTATCATAAGGGACCTAACACAATTTTGCTGAACTTTTCCAACATCCTAACCTGTGGTTGGAAGCTCCTCCTTGATTTTGAACCTTGGTAAAGACAGGTAAAACCTGAGTCCAATGCCATCGCCAGTTCTTCTGTGTTCCAAACGATGGCAGTTTCCAAATTAACATCCTTCAACTTGCTATTTTCCATTCCTCCTGCTATTGCGGTGGCACTCTCCTTGGGGTTTTTCCCAAACCCTTGGGGGTTTGCTGGGAAACAATTCATGGTTACATGGTTTTCTTATCTAGTTTTCAGTTGAGAAAACAAAAATCCTAACTTTCTATTGTGACCATAATTTCAAATCTCTGTGAATTAACTCTGGGCAATTATTTACAAATCACCATTATAATAAAAATAATATTAGTCTCTCAATATTTAATGAGTAGGCTACATAGAATGCAATAGTTGCACAGAACTTATGAGTGAATAAGGTCAGCCCTTATCCCTGGGTAGTGGAATTATATAGGGATTTATTTCTCTCTTAGCTTTTCCCTATTTTTTTAAAATGACTATAATTGCCCTGTATTGTTGGTGAAATTAAATAAAAAGTTTAACAGAATAGGAATGATGATGGTTTTGTCTGTTATTTTAGTGACTGAGGAAACTATTTTGCAACTCTTTCTTCTGCTTAAGAAAAAGTGTCCCTGTAACAAGGGACAGTCTGTGTGGAGATCAGGCTAACTGAATATTATCTACAAGAACCACTGATACAAGCGCTGATCGCCTCAAACTTGTAAATACTTTACAGGAAGTAGGATGATCATAAATCTCCATTTTTATTCAAAAGGACAATCAGCCCAGAAAAGTCCCCTGTGTCATACTGCCGTATGATTATCTTTCTATGGCACTGCAGGGGAGACAGCAGGCAGCAGGGAACTCAGGGAAACGGGTGGTAGTCGTTTAGTCACCAAGTCATGTCCGACTGTTTGCAACCCCATGGACTGTAGCTCACCAGGCTCCTCTGTCCATGGGATTTCCCAGGCAAGAATACTGGAGTGGGTTGCCATTTCCTTCTCCAGGGGATCTTCTCAACCCAAGGATCAAACCAGGGTCTCCTACATTGCAGGCAGATTGGTTACCAACTGAGCCACCAGGGAAGGCACTAAAAAGGTATGAGGAGAAGGCAGTATGGATGCATTTATGGCAAAGAAAAGACTGCAGGAGTTGTGATAACTGAAGAAATGTTTTGAGGGCCTCACTAACTTAGATAATCCTAAGACAGAGACTAAGAAAAAAGTCTGTAGTTCCGAAGCTTGATGGAAAATCAGGGCTAAAGTGCCACCTGGTAGCCCCATTAAAGTGAAAACATTTAAAGCTGGGGGATAATTTAGCTATTATTTACCCTAGGACATACTGTGATGACCTGTTCGGAAGTGTGACTACAGGAAAAAATCTGAATCAACATTTTCTCAGTTCAAATCACTTTGCCTGGAGAACTCCTGGTTCAGTAGCATTTGAGATTCTTGTCCAGGTATTTGTGTCAGCTTAGTTCAATGGTGACCTTCACACATACGAGGCGATACCCTCCTGATCTGAAGCTTGCAGACTCAGACCATGATGGAAAGGCAAAGGTCATATATTACACTTGGAATAAGCCTTTAACCACTGCCGCTGCCACATCTGTTAGGCATTATCTCCAGATTCACACTTCTATAGGAATGCATGTTTCTCTGGGAATTCCCTGGCTGCGCAGTGGTTAAGACTTTGCTTTCCAACACAGGGGATGCAGGCTCAATCCCTGGTCAGGGAGCTAAGATCCACCCCACATGCCTCTTGACCAAAAAACCAAAACATAAAACAGAAGCAATACTGTAACAAATTCAATAAAGATTTTAAAAATGGTTCCCATCAAAAAAAAGTTTTTTTAATAAATTTTTTAAAAAAAGAATCTTTCTCTGCTCTGTGTCCTCAGTCATCACTTACCTCGCCTTTGCCTCATTCCAACAGTAATCATGTGACTTGGCTAGACAACTTAAACAAAAGTGTCTGTAGGATGGAGTTAATAAATATTAGTGGCTAGTACAGGACTTATTACCAGCTCCACTTATTAAGCTGTTTGATCTTTGTGTCTTCATATGCAAAGGGGAGATAATACCTCCCAAGTCTGTTGTGAGGATTTAAAAAAAAAAAAAAAGGCACATGAAGCCCTTGGTCAGGACCTAGCACATGGTAAGTATTCACTGAGTAACAGCCATTTCTGTTGATTCCATCACTCTTTCCAGAAACAACACAATTTGATCATGGACGTTTCTGGCGTAACAGTTGAAAGCAGCTAGGAAGAAATTCCAGATACCAGAGTTTGCCAAAGTAGAGTATTATCTGGGGCAGCCACAGCACTAGTTTTACATTATAACATAAGGTCATAGGAACCGCTGCCTATCCAAATGACTACTAGAGCTGGTATTTGGGATAGAAAGCATCTACTGTAAAGAAAACAGGGATTTACTATTTGAACATTAATCCTGGTGCATTTTTCAGCAACTGAATCATGTAACAAAATCAGATGGCCATGAGACTAGGTAAATAAAGATGTTATTATGTACAGTCAGTTTTTATTATTTGTCAATATCAGGAGTAATGAGTTGCTCAGCATGGCTGAAAGTTAGTATGATTTCAATAGAGAAATATATTTCTTCCACGTCCGAGCTCAGAGTCTGATTCCATATGACATTTGTCCTAGAATCTCTCTGTAATCAGGTAGCAAGTTCTGAGATAATATCTGAAAAGTATAGTCATTAAGGGGTATTTCTAATGCCAGTATAACTCCTTGAGGGGGGTATAAGGAATAGAAGAAGAGGAGAAGGATGTAGGGGGATGGAGGAACTGTCCACAGACACACACACATGCAGTGCATACTGAAGCTTGCCAACCTCCTCTACCCACATCAGCCAAAATAAGTCACTTACTCTTAAAACACTAGGACTCAGATCCTAGACTCTTCCTAATTAATGTCTTTATCATAAGTCATGTAAATGCTATATAATTAAGAGCAGCGATTTTAGAAATAAAACGTTTCAGGTTACCAAATATAAGATGAAAAATAGGCACTGGACATGAGAATTTAAAAAGCAATTAAAGAAAATAAGAGATGTGCATATGTCCATACCTAAAATCCAAGCTGAAATTTCACCATTACAGCCATAATCGGGTTAAAAAAAAAAAAAAAAAAAAAAACAAATTTCAAGGGGTAAATCTGTCTCTCACACTAGCCTAACAATTTGGGGGGGGGGGGGGGTGGAAACAGATACTCTCCAGAGAAAACATCAACTAACATTTTGATCTGTGTTACCAAGAATGGATGATGTCATTGAGATTCTGAGGCATAAAAAGAGAGACCTAAAAGAACTTCACTGCCACCAGACTCTTTGGAGGACAGTCTGAATTTCCCAATACCCACCCACCAACACACAGACACACACTCACAAAGGCACACATACCACACGTTCCAGGATGTGCCCAGAACCATGGTCACCATAGATTAAGACAGCAGCATTTGCTTTCACTCCCTAGAGCAGCAAGATCTCTGAGAACATGTCAAGACGCTATGTGGATAAGGAGAAGCCAAGATAGAAGCATGTTGGCAGTTCACATTGGAGTTGAGTACTAATGTTACAGACTTTTAAGTAGATAGAGTGGCTGGGTTTAAATTTAGAAATTGCCCTTACAGGAGCTGTTGGGCAGTGCTGACTTTCCATGGACCCTCCTTCCAGCTTCCACTGCTACTTTCTGGTCTTCCATTTACTCTCTAGACCTGCTTCTGGGTTGCCTATGTCTCAACCTGCCTGCCTTCTATAACCTGCTACCCACCTGCCTGCCTGAGTCTCAGCCAAGGTCTGTCTGACTCTGGGCTCCTACAACTGCATGTGCTGTTTCTGTTTCTCTGTGTGCCCACCAAGCAGTTCACGGGTCCAGAGACTTCACTGAAGACTAGGGGTGGGGACCACACACAGGGCCATTTGCCCCCTGCTAGGCCCCCTTCTTTCCCCTGTGTCTGCTCCTCCCACTGTACTTCCAGGCCAAACCAGCCCCTCTTCATCTTTCTGAGTCAGCCCTTTGGAGGCCCCATCTGCTACTTCAAACTGGCCGACCAACACATTTTTTCAAACAAATAGATTAAATCTCCCTAAGAAGAAATCCCATAGTTAACATTTTTCTCTTATTTTTTTCTGAACTTTCCTTTCATGTTTCTCCAGTGAGTACCCAAACATCATGTCCTAAGAGAGTCTTTTGCTGACCACCCTACCCCAAAGCTTCCTTCCTCCCCGCTAACCACCCCCTCTCCTGCCCTCATCACCTTCAATCTCCATATCTGGATTTATTTTTCTTCAAGGTGCTTACTACTCTCTGATGCTATTTTATGTGTGGTTATTGCCCTGTGAGGCAAGACCTTTGTCTGACTCACAGCGACTCCTTAGAGGCTAAAAGAGTGCCAAAACACTGTAAGTTTTAATAAATAAATTGTCAAATGCTGATTATTTGAAAGTCCATTGTATTGGGCTCATGTAACATAGTAATGAGCTAGACCATCACACAGTTCATGATTTAGTATGGAAAAAGAGACAGACACTCATGTGCAGTTCAGTTCAGTTCAGTCACTCAGTCGTGTCCAACTCTTTGCAACCCCATGGACTGCAGCACACCAGGCTTCCCTGTCCATCACTAACTCCCAGAGCTTGCTCAAACTCATATCCATTGAGTCAGTGATGTCATCCAATCATCTCATCCTCTGTTGTTCCCTTCTCCTCCTGCCTTCAATCTATCCCAGCATCAGAATCTTTTCCAATGAGTCAGTTCTTCGCATCAGCTGGCCAAAGCATTGGAGTTTCAGCTTCAACATCAGTCCTTCCAATGAATATTCAGGGCTGATTTCCTTTAGGATAGACTGGTTGGACCTCCTTACAGTCCAAGGGACTCTCAAGAGTTTTCAACACCACAGTTCAAAAGAATCAATTCTTCAGCACTCAGCTTTCTTTATAGTCCAACTATCACATTCATACATGACTACTGGAAAAACCATAGCTTTGACTAGATGGAACTTTGTTGGCAAAGTATTGTCTCTGATATTTAATATGCTGTCTAAATTGGTCATAACTTCTCTTCCAAGGAGCAAGTGTCTTTTAATTTCATGGCTGCAGTCACCAGCTGCAGTGATTACAGAGCCCAAAAAAATAAAGTCTTGCCACTGTTTCCATTGTTTCCCCATCTATTTGCCATGAAGTGATGGGACCAGATGCCATGATCTTTGTTTTTTGAATGTTGAGTTTTAAGCCAACATTTTCACTCTCCTCTTTCACTTTCATCAAGAGTTTCTTTAGTTCCTCTTCACTTTATGCCATAAGGGTAGTGTCATTTGTATATCTGAGGTTATTGATGTTTCTCCTGGCAATCTTGATGCCAGCTTGTGCTTCTTCCAGCCCAGCGTTTCTCATGATGTACTCTGCATATAAGTTAAATAAGCAGGGTGACAATATACAGCCTTGATGTACTCCTTTCCCAATTTGGAACCAGTCTGATGTTTCATGTCTATTTCTAACTGTTGCTTCTTGACCTGCATACAGATTTCTCAGGAGGCAGCTAGGGTGGTCTGGTATTCCCATCTCTTGAGGAATGTCCCACAGTTCTACACAGTCATACATGCATGTGCAGTAGATGGTGGGAATGTGTACCACAGGGACCCAAAAATGACAAGTTAGTTTTGTATGGGTAAAGGAAATAAATAAGAAAGGTCTTTCGATAGGAGAAGACTTATGGACTGAATTGAAAGAAGTCCAGGATCTCAATGAAAAGTGAATTCTAGGTCGACAGTGCTGTCTGCACAAAGATATAGAGATATATACTACCTGCAGCACAGGAAGCTTCAAGTGGCAGGCACAGGGGAGTGTGCAAGAATGTCAAGTAGAAAACTTTTCAGGATGCAATTTGGTGTTCAGGGCCAAGCCAGTGTATCCTAGGCTTTGACTCTGAAAAATCTGGACTCACCAGGTCATATGTGCCTGGACTTCTATATCTTAGCCCTTAGACTTTCTCTTAAAATATATTGAGATTCTTTTCTTCTTTCATTACTATGGATTCCAATCAAGGCTGTCGTGTTGCACACCTCCATGGGGCACTATTCATACAGTTGCTCTGATTCACTTCTCTTCCTCACTTCTTGATAGTCGTTTTTTTTTTTTTTTTTAATTGAAAGTAAAGCATTGTAATTGCTTTACAATATTGTGTTGATTTCTGCCATACATCAACATGAATCAGCCATAGGTGTACATATGTCCCCTTGCCTTGAATCTCCCTCCCACCTCCCATCCCATCCCACTCCTCTAGATTGTCACAGAGCACCAGGTTTGAGGTCCCTGGGTCATACAGGAAATTTCTACTGGCTAGCTTGGCGTGCTGTGATTCATGGGGTCGCAAAGAGTCAGACACGACTGAGCGACTGATCTGATCTGATCTGATCTATGTAAAATATGGAAATGTATATGTTTATCTTCCTCATTCTTATCTCAAATACAGATAGTCTTGGGTCCACTATGTTACATAAAAATGTAGTGGAAGATGAAGGCAAAAGCACCATGAATAAACACAGTGTAAAATATAAGATAAAATAATAAGTTCCCATATGCCATGGGGCGTGGCTAAAAAAAATTTATATATATATATATATGCGCCATACCTTAGTTCACTGACCAGGGATTGAACTCATGCCTCCTGCAGTGGAAGTGCTGTGTCTTAATGACTGGACCACTAAGGAGGTCCCCCAAATACTAAAATTATCAAAGGAATTTTTTTTTACTATTAAAACTCTGAGAATAGGCAAAAATAAGTGATAAAATCCTTCAGATTTTATTTTCAACAAAATGATATTCTATTCTAGCACCATTTAAAAGTCTTATAAGATAGCAGTAATTCTACCATTAGTTACAGAAAGAAACATGGAAACTTTCAATACAAAAACCTTTCCACTGCCCTACATTGAGAGGTATAAAATTTTATCTTCTTTTTTTTTTTTTTAATTTTATTTTATTTTTAAACTTTACATAACTGTATTAGATTTGCCAAATATCAAAATGAATCCGCCACAGGTTTACATGTGTTCCCCATCCTGAACCCTCCTCCCTCCTCCCTCCCCATTCCATCCCTCTGGGTCGTCCCAGTGCACCAGCCCCAAGCATCCAGTATCGTGCATCGAACCTGGACTGGCAACTCATTTCATACATGATATTTTACATGTTTCAATGCCATTCTCCCAGATCTTCCCACCCTCTCCCTCTCCCACAGAGTCCATAAGACTGTTCTATACATCAGTGTCTCTTTTGCTGTCTCGTACACAGGGTTATTGTTACCATCTTTCTAAATTCCATATATATGCGTTAGTATACTGTATTGGTGTTTTTCTTTCTGGCTTACTTCACTCTGTATAATAGGCTCCAGTTTCATCCACCTCATTAGAACTGATTCAAATGTATTCTTTTTAATGGCTGAATAATAGATGTCCATCAGCAGATGAATGGATAAGAAAGCTGTGGTACATATACACAATGGAGTATTATTCAGCCATTAAAAATTTTATCTTCTTGAGAGATGACGTCAGCAAGATGGCAGAAAAGGAAGCCCCAGATATTATTTCTCCACGAGATACTGACTTATCAATGATTCAGGAACCTTTATGAGATCTCCAGAAACCCGTTAAGAAGTCAGAGTACTCCAAGAAAGCACAAAACCAGAAACAGTCTCGTCAAAATGGGTAAGAAAAAGCCATTGCATTTCATCCTCAACAGGTCTTCCCTGGCACAGCTTAGTGTGGTCAAGAGAAAACACCCAACTTGTGGTTCAGGAGGGAAAGAGGAGAGTAAAATGTAGAGTCAACATTCTGACTTTTCAAGGGGCCACCTGAGGGCCTGGTTCAGAGCACTAGTGGGGAAGTGGCATGAACAGGATGCCGGGGACTACCACGAACAATGGAAAGCTTGGTGGCGTCTCACTGCAACAAAGAACCTGCAAAGAAACACCAGAGAGAGCAAGAGATCATGAGCTCTAGAAAAATAAGTAAGCAAACCTCTCTAATTGGGGGGGGCTTCTCGGGTGGTTCAGTGGTAAAGACTCTCTCTACCAAGCAGGAGAGGTGGGTTCAATCCCTGGGTCAGGAAGATCCCCTGGAGAAGGACATGGCAAAGCACTCTAGTATTTGCTATTGCTAAATCACTTCAGTGTGTCCAACTCTTTGGAACCCTATGGATTGTTACCTCACCAGGCCCCTCTGTCCATGGGATTCTCCAGGCAAGAATGCTGGAATGGGTTGCCATTTCCTTCTCCAGGGGATCTTCCAAACCCAGAGACTGAACCCACATCTCTTATGTCTCCTGCACTGGCAGACTGGTTCTTTACCACTAGCACCGCCTGGGAAGTCCCCAGTATTCATGCCTGGGAAATCCCATGGACAGAGGAGCCTGGTGGGCTACAGTCCATAGGGTCTCAAAAGAGTCAGACACAACTTAATGACTAAACAACAGCTCTAATTGGGAAATTATATACATCAATCCAGTGAAGATGCATCCCAGAAAATGTTGGAGAGGTCTCCAGATTCTCTAGACAGGATGACTGGGGAAGATCTCCTGTATGAAGCCAGTCTGTAGAGACTAGGACAGGTGGTTTTTGTTTTTGTATTTGTTTTTTAATGACCAAATCCCAGCAAAAACAAGGTATAGGAAGAAGCAGGGAAGCATAGCTCAATCAAAGGTGCAAAATAAATCTCCAGAACTGATCTTAAAGAAATAGAGATATATCGACTACCTAAAAAGGAATTCAAAAGTTAGCATGGTGAAAAAAAAAAGAAAGTTCAATAAGAGAACACAGATAGACAAGCAAATGAAATAGGAAAACAATGAATGAACAAAACGAGAATACTAGCAAAGAGGTAGAAACTATTTAGAAAGATGATAACGATGCGAGACAGCAAAAGAGACACAGATGTAAAGAACAGACTTTTGGACTCTGTGGGAGAAGGCGAGGGTGGGATGATTTGAGAGAATAGCATTTAAACATGTATGTTATCATATGTGAAATAGATCTCCAGTCCAGGTTCGATGCATGAGACAGGGTGCTCAGGGCTGGGGGCTGGTGCACTGGGATGACCCTGAGGGATGGGATAGGGAGGGAGGTGAGAGGGGGGTTCAGGATGGGGAACACATGTACACCCATGGCTGATTCATGTGACTGTATGGCAAAAACCACCACAATATTGTAAAGTAATTAGCCTCCAATTAAAATTTTAAAAAATGCAAACCATAAAAAAAAGAACCAAATTCTGAAGATGAAAATACAGTAACAATTGAAAACTTCACTGCTGCTGCTGCATTGCTTCAGTCGTGTCCGACTCTGTGCGACCCCATAGACGGCAGCCCACCAGGCTTCAAGAGCAGATTCAGTCACGTACAAGAAAGAATCAGTGAACTTGAAAACAGGTCATTTGTAAGTGTCCAATTAGAGGAGCAAAATGATAAAAATTTTTTAAAAGAAGAAAAGTGAAGAGTATTTAAGGAACTGATGGAATAATGTCAGATGTACCAATAAACACATTATAAAAGTCCCAGAAGAAGCTAATTGAAAGGGGCAGAGAGATTATTTGAAGAAATAATGGCCCCAAACTTCCCACATTAGGAAGAAAATAGACGTCCAAATTCAATAAGCTTAATGGACTCCAACTAGAATAAGCCTAAAGAGCCCACACTGAGACACATTATAATCAAACTATCAAAAATAAAAAACAAGCAGAAAAGACATGAAGACAGCAAGTGAGAAGTGACTCGTTTTGTACCAGGAAGCTCCTAAAAGATTATCAGTGACTAAGCAGAAACATTACAGGCTAGAAGAGAATGGGGTGATATATTCAAAGTGCTAAAATAAACTGCCAACCAAGAATACTGTATCTGGCAGAACTGTTGTTCAAAAATAAAAAAGAAACAAACACTTTCCCAGGTAAACAAAGCTGAGGAAATTTATCACTGCTAGACCTGCCATACAAAAAAACTCTAATTCAAGCTGAAATCAAAGGACACTAAACAGCAACATGAAAGCATATAAAAATATGAAGTTTTCTATTGAAATATAAAATTCTCTAAATATGTTAACAAATACAGAATGCTATAATACCATAATGTATTAGAATAAACAAATTAAGCAAAGTTGCAGGATACCAAAATCAATATACAAAAAATCAGCTGTGTGTCTATACACTAACAATAAACAATTTAAAAAGGAAATTAAAAAAGAAATCCCAATTACAAGAGCATTAAGAGCAATAAAATATTTAGGAACATTTTATTTAGGAATAAAATATTTTGCCAAGGAGGCAAAAAAAAAAAAAAAATGTATACACTGAAAGCTATAAGAAGATTGCTGAAAGAAATTAAAGACAATGAAAATAATAGGAAGACATTCCATATTCATGAACTAGAAGACTTAATATTATTAAAGGGATTCCCTAATGGTTTGGTGGTAAAGAATCTGCCTGCCGGTGTAGGAGACGTGGGTTCAATCTCTGGGTGAGAAAGATCCCCTGGAGAAGGAAATGGCAAACCTCTCCAGTACTCTTGCCTGGGAAATACCACAGACAGAGGAGCCTGGCAGGTTACAGTCCATGGACTCACAAAAGAGTCGGACACAACTTGGTGACTAAACAAAAAAATATTGTTAAAATGTCTGTAAGACCCAAAGAGATCTATAGAGATTCAAAGCAATCTCTATCAAAATTCCAATGGCTATTTTTGCAGATGTAGAAAAAACAACCTAAAATTCATATGGACTTTCAAAGGAACCGACATAGCCAAAGCATTCTTGAGAAAGAAAAACAGAGCTGGAGGCTTCATACGTCCTGAATTCGAAATCATTTTACATAGCTGCAGTAATCAAAGCAATATGGTACTCACATAAACACAGACATACAGAGTGACGTAGGAGAACAGACAAGCCAGAAACAAACTCTATGGGACATAGTCAAATGATTTCCAACACAGGTTACACGACACAAATGGTAAAGACTAGTGTTTTCAACAAATTGTGCTAGGAAAACTGCATATCCACATGCAAAAGAAAAAAATTGAGCCATTACCTTATACCATATATAATAATTGAAAGTGAAAGTCACTCAGTTGTGTCTGACTGTTTGCAACCCCATGGACGATAGAGTCCATGGAATTCTCCAGGCCAGAATACTAGAGTGGGTAGCCTTTCCCTTCTCCAGGGGATCTTCCCAACCCAGGGGTTGAACCCAGGTCTCCCACACCGCAGGCAGATTCTTTACCAGCTGAGCCACAAGGGAAGTCCAAGAATACTGGAGTGGGTAGCCTAACCCTTCTCCAGGGAATCTTTCCAACCCAGGAATCGAACCGGGGTTCCCTGCACTGCAGGCGGATTCTTTACCAACTGAGCTATCAGGGAAGCCCATATAATAATTAATTCAAAGTAAATTAAAGACTTAAATATAAGACCTGAAACTATAAAATGCCTAGAAGACATAAGGGAAAGCTATATGACACTGGATTTGACAATGATTTCTTGGATGTGACGCCAAAATCATACATCACCAAAGCTAAAATAGACAAATAAGACTACATCAAACTATAAAACTCTGTGCAGCAAAGGAAATGATCAACAGAATCAAAGGCAACCTACCAAATGGGAGAAAATATTTGCAAACCATGTACCTGATAAGGGTTATCTAGAATACCCAGAATATATAAATAATTCCTAAAACTCAATAACAAACAAATAATTTGATCTTTAAAATGAGCAAAAGGAGTCTTCCCTGGTGGTCCAGTGGCTAAGACTCTGCACTCCCAGTGCAGGGGGCCTGAGTTTGATTCCTGATCAGGGAACTAGAATATAATAGATCCCACGTGCCACAACTAAAAGATCCGCATGCCCGCAGCTAAGAGCTGGCACAGCCAAATAGTTTTTAAAAAATAAAAATGGGCAAAGGACTTGAATAGACATTTTTCCAGAGACGATATTAAAATAGACAACAAATATGAAAAGATGCTCACTATTTCTAATCATCAGGGCATCAAAACCACAATGAGATATTACCACCCCTCAATCCATTAGGATAACCACTATAAAAACAACAACAGAACTACAAGTGTTGGCAAGGATATAGAGAAATTGGAACTCTCGTTCATTGTTGGTGGGAATTTAAAATGGTACAGCTGCTATGGAGGTTCCTCAAAAAATTAAAAATAGAATTACCATATGAGTCAGCAATCACACATCTATATATTTTGCATATATATTCAAATGAATTGAAAACAGAATCTTAAAGAGATAGCTATACACTTGTATTCATTACAGATTATTCACAATAGCTTAGAGGCAAAAGCAAAGTAAATGTCTATCAGTGGATGAATTGATTAAGAAAAAATGTATATATATGCAAAGGAATATTATTCAGCTTCAAGAGAGAAGAAAATACTATTATATGCTACCACATAGGTGAACCTTGAGGACATTATGCTAAGTGAAATAAGCCAGTCATAAGAAGACAATTACTGGGAGAAATAACAATAACCTCAGATATGCAGATGACACCACCCTTATGGCAGAAAATGAAGAACTAAAGAGCCTCTTGATGAAAGTAAAAGAGGAGAGTGGAAAAAGTTGGCTTAAAGCTCAACATTCAGAAAACGAAGATCATGGCATCTGGTCCCATCCCTTCATGGCGAATAGATGGGGAAACAGTGGAAACAGTGGCTGACTTTATTTTTTGCACCTCCAAAATCACTGCAGATGGTGATGGTAGCCATGAAATTAAAAGACGCTTACTCCTTGGAAGGAAAGTTATGACCAACCTGGACAGCATATTAAAAAGCAGAGACATTACTTTGTCAACAAAGGTCCGTCTAGTCAAGGCTATGGTTTTTCTAGTAGTCATGTATGGATGTGAGAGCTGGACTATAAAGAAAGCTGAGCACCAAAGAATTGATGTTTTTGAACCGTGGTGTTGGAGAAGACTCTTGAGAGTCCCTTGGACTGAAAGGAGATCCAACCAGTCCATCCTAAAGGAGATCAGTCCTGGGTGTTCATTGGGAGGACTAATGTTGAAGATGAAACTCCAACCCTTTGGCCACCTGATGCGAAGAGCTGACTCATTGGAAAAGACCCTGATGCTGGGAAAGATTGAGGGCAGGAGGAGAAGGGGATGACAGAGAATGAGATGGTTGGATGGCATCACCAACTCAATGCACGTGGGTCTGGGTGAACTCCGGGAATTGGTGATGGACAGGGAGGCCTGGCGTGCTGCGGTTCACGGAGTCGCAAAGAGTTGGACACGACCAAGCATCTGAACTGAACTGAAAATGACAATTACTGAATGATTCTCTTTGTATATGGTATCTAAAATAGTTAAACTCTTAGAAACAGAAAGCAAAATGGTGGTTGTCTGGGGCTCGGAAGAGCGGGAAAAAGTGTTAAATGGATATACAGTTTTAAATCCGCAAGATGAAAAAGTTCGAGATCTGTTGCACAGCAATGTACATACAGTTAACACTATTGTACTGTACATCATTAAGATGGTAAATTTTATGTTATGTGATTTTTACCACAAGGAAAAAAGTATGAAAAATACTGTCTTATTGGTAATCAAAAACATGCCCATTAAAACGTCAAAAAAAAACGCTTAAATACTATTTTCTTGCCTTTCCATCTAGCAAAGAAGAATCACCCATGGCAGCAACAGGCGGTGAGTTAACTAATCCTGGCTGACGGCACAGTCATTGCTTTAGTTTTTTGGAAAGCAATTTAACAATACCCAGAAAAAAATCGTTAAAATAGCTTTACTATTTTATGCTTTGAGGATACAATTTCATCCTCTCTCCTCATTTATTCCTTCCTTCATCGATGAATATCTATATTTATTACGTTCCAATGAGAGCACATAGCACAGAAAAAAGAGTCATGATCCCTATCTAGGGATCCTGACTTACAGTGTGGAGGCAGAAATTAAGCGCTACAAATAGGTATACAGCTGGCCATTAAACTCTGTAAGAGGGAAATTAATCTAGTCTGTAATCCATAAGGATTAATTCAAGTACCCCAAAAGAGGGGCACGATGGAGGTATGATGACATACCAAAATGTTCATTTCAGCAATAGGAATAAAGTATGAGAGTTGGAAATGTAGATAGAAGGGCTACATTGTAAACTACAGCATAGGTGTTCACAGGAATATTATCCCAATCGCTTTTTTAAAAGTGTTTCAATGGCCATTTGGGGTTTTTATTAGAGCTGTTCCCAAATATTTCAGTGCTCTTCCTCCTGGACGCATAGTAAGACGGCACTAGTTCACCCTCTCTGAGATTAGCGTGACCACGTGACTTGCTTTGATCAATGAAATGCAAGCGGTGTTTCCTTTCTAGGAAGATTTTAAAAGCCAGCGCAAGGGTGACCCCATTCTCTTACTTTGCTTTGGTGATTGTGAAAGCTTGTGTCCAAACGGAGCCTCCATCAGAGTCATCATGTATCCCTGAGATTCCTGAATTTGCATGAGCAAAGTCTCCCCGCTGATCCACACTAGATATGTAACAAGAGCAAAAATGAAATCTTTGTTAAGTCACAAAGATTTCAGGAGTTGCGTCACCATAGTATCTAGACTGATACAGTATCTCTACTCCATCAGAAAGATGCTAATTACACTAAATGGTTAGTATAAAAGAATACAATAAAGTTATATATGCTATGAGTATATCTATATGTTACATTTTATTCCTAGAAAAAGACTAAAAGCATACACCCCCAAATATTAATAATGATTATCTTTTGATGGATAGGTAGGAAATTTTCCTACCTCTTTGTTTTTTAAATAGCATGCATTCATAGATTATCTCTAATGGGTAAAATAACATTCCTTAAAAAGCATGGAAGTCACCCCAAAAAAGTTCAGAACAGAACTCTATCATTTAAAATTTGCAAACTAAAAGTTTTCCAGAAAGAAGAGATTATCCCTTAATATCAACATGCCCCCATGAAAAATGGGAGCTACTGGCCCAATGTTTTAATTTATGGAGTATATATTTATGCTTATCCACAAATTTACAACCTAACTCTGTGTGTCTTGTATCCTATGGTAACTAATCTCAAACCCTAGATATTTTTTGTTGCTAAAGGTCTTATTTCTTATCCTTTCAAGATTCCTAGCTCAATACCCAAGTTCTATTCAGGCACCCAAATCCACATCAGCTATAAAGAAACCCAATTAAATCCTACTTTATTTAGAGAACACCATTGAGTTGTCTTACTAAAAAATAAGTTAAGTCACTGGTCAGGAAAAAAATGCCTCTACTTTGGCTGTAGAACCTATGCCCCTGGGGAATCTGATTTCTACTGCATTCTCCCTGCCCCTTCACCATTAAGATAATGATATTGTTAACACAAGATGTTTCCAATTAAATTACAATGGCTTAAACAAATATTATGTTCCACTTATCTTACATAATGGTACATAGTTTACATAATGGTTGAAAGATCTCTTCAGATGCAAAACAAAACCTACATCTTTATCAAAAACAAAAAGAAATCAGCTATAATTATGAAATGTTTTCTATTAATCATAAAATTCATCCTTTTTTCTACCTACAAGAAACTCATACAACATAAAGCACAAATCTATACCATCATCAACCGTGTCCATGATATGATCAACATGATACCTGCTCTCCTTGGGTTAGTATTTGCATGATATATTTTTCCATCTTTTTCTTTTTCAGAACTTAAACTCTCATGGTCATTGTCTTTCAATTGCAACATTCAGTCCACTACATGTAATATAATTACTGAAATATTAGGATTTTATCTACCATTGTGTGCAGTACTTTTGTCCCAATGTTCAAATTCTCTTTCTCCTTCATTCCCATTAGCTTATTTTTGACTATTTTGTTTTCGACCTACTGGCATGGAAATTATACACTCTTACTACTCTTTAGGGGTTATTCTAACAATACAACATGTGTCATTAACTTATCAAAGACTAATATTGATTGATATTTATATTTCTTCCTAGATAAGGCAAAGACCTTGAAACTCCTTATTTTTAGTCCTCTAGAATGATTGAGCAGAGAAGGCAATGGCACCCCACTCCAGTACTCTTGCCTGGGAAATCTCATGGACGGAAGAGCCTGGTAGGCTACAGTCCATGGGGTTGCTAAGAGTTGGACACGACTGAGTGACTTCACTTTCACTTTTCACTTTCATGCTTTGGAGAAGGAAATGGCAACCCCCTCCAGTGTTCTTGCCTGGAGAATCCCAGGGACAGAAGAGCCTGGTGGGCTTCCATCTATGGGGTCGCACAGAGTCGGACACGACTGATGTGACTTAGCAGCAGCAGCAGCAGCAGAATGATTGAGGACAAGAAAAGGCTAGATATTTTGTCTGTAGCTTTATCATTGGGATCACACTGCTGGCCTCTTCAAGGGGAAAAAAAAAATCCATCACTACTTAGACTTCAACACAAGCATTAGCTTAAATTTTATATCCACCATTCACTTTCAGTTTTGTACTGAGGTGGTTCTCATCACAGAAAAAATAAAACACTTGACCTTCTTCCCATATGCAGTCCCAGGAACATTGGTCTTATTCAAAGCACCTCTCTCTATCCAAAGAAAAAGAGAGAAATGTTTTTCATCACATGAGTTTGGGGGACCTTCCAAGAGGCATTGCACTGGAGCTTATTTATCACATCATACCACTAGTTAGCAGGAATTAGGACACCATTCCCCACCACATCTGCAGTTCGATTCAGTTCCTGAGCCTGCAGCAAAAGACAGCACTTATGGATGCTGTACATAAACTGCGCAAGAGGAAGGGATCTCTGTAAGGGTGAAACTTTAGAAACCCAGCAGAATAAGCCTGGGAACTTTCCCAGTAGTTCAAGGAGCCTCAGGTGAGCTTGATCAGGTGACCTCTGCGACCAAGAAACCCAGGGGTTGAATCACATTCAGAAGACACAAGAGTCTGAGACATCAAAACACAATGACAGCTTCAGTTTTTTCACATGGCCGTATGACCAGATGAATGTGTATCAGTTATCAGCAAGGCCACTATTACACAACTTCTGGCAAGACCTGCCAGCTTTGGGTGACAAGGATTAGGCAGGTGCTGCTTTGTTTGAAACTATACTGCAGGCCTCCATGATAGAGACCCAGCGAGTAATCTCTGCAAGACGGAGCATGAAAAATTGGTTCCTGCTACATGTAATACTTAAAAATGTTTACAAGTGCATTGCGACTTGTAAGCAATGTCCAAATCCAACACATTATCCACCCAAGTGATATGAGATTCTTAAAATATAATTCTGCCCAACTTATCAGTGGAATCCCAACATCAACACTCAGTATGGGACTTGCCTGGTGGTCCAGTGGTTCAGAGTCCACCTTGCAGTGCAAGGGACGCAGGTTCAGTTCCTGGTCAGGGAACTAAGATCCCACATGCCATGGAGCAACTAAGCCTGTACCACAACCTGAGTCCATGAACCCCAAAGGAGGATCCCCTATGATGCAAGGAAGATCCCAAGTGCCCCACTGGGACCTGATAAATAAATAAATTTTTTTTTTTTTAAGAATCAATATGATGCTAGAAACTGGCTCATGTGTCACAGAAATTCTACTTTTTATGACTCCAACTATTTAAATGTTAGTGGAAAGTGGTGTTAGTCGCTCAATCGTGTCTGACTCTTTGCAACCCCACGGACTATAGCACGCCAGGCTCCTCTGTCTATTGGATTTTTCAGGGAAGAATACTGAAATGGGTTGCCATTTCCTTCTCCAGGGGATCTTCCCAACCCAGGGATCAAACCTGGGGCTCCTGCATTGCAGGAAGATTCTTTTCAATTATAACATGATCTATATATAAGGAACTCGCAGAAAGACTTTAAGAAGAGTACATGCTTTTTGACTCATTACACAACCAAAAGCAACAATGAGAAGTCAACCCATGTCGATTTTTCAACTCATCTTCTGAGAAATTCACCAGAACCACAAAAACAAACAAGCATTAAGTCTTCTCTAGCTATTTCAGCTATCCATGTTGAATCACACAAGACTTTATACCCATTACAGACAAATTACAGTGGAGCACAGATACAGCCTTAGAAAAGAGTCTCTCCATGCTAATTTTAAAAACAACAACTCTACTTTAGCAATGTGTCCCAGAAGGATGCATGTCCTCTGAAACCATATTATGAGGATATTTCTTCAAAGGTTTATTCACTGTGCCTTGAAGTGTAGCATTAGCAGTGTTATTACTATGACAAACATAAAAGTCACTCTCCACAGTATGTACTATAAACTCTCCTTTCCAAGTTATCTATTTGATGTATTAGCTAAGGAAGAATGATAAAGGGCTATGCTCTCAGCTCTACTAGTTCCTTGCTTGTCTTTTTATTTCCTGCCACTCAATGAAGGTACTTGGGCAGGAAAGTTTCCCAAGTATCAGAAAGTACTTCCTGGTACTTGGGAATTCTGCAAACAACTGACAATCTAGGGAGAGAGTGTCCACAAACCAGGCTGCAACTCAAGCAAGACTAAGCAAAACACTCCCCCTCTCCCCATCCCCCCCCCCACAAAGTGTCCAAAGCAGTCTGGAGGTGTGGCTGGAGGAATGGGTTCAGAAGTTGGGGCTGATGAAAAGGAGAATGATTTCCAGCTGAATTGGAGTTAATGCTTTTGGAAGAGCAAAGCAGCCAGGAATGAAAGAGTAGCCTACCCATCTCTGCAGAACTGCCAGGTTGGCCTTGTCATCACACAGCGGCATAAACCCAATGGCAACCTCAGCAGGAGCCGCAGCACCTGCAGGCAGTCCTCCAGGGCAGCGGCAGTCCCCAAACAAAAACAAGGAGCACGTGACATTCACATCCTGCAGCAACTGACATCAGGCTTCATGCATTAACAAAGACGCGCCACCCCACCGCTACCCCACCCCCCCACCTGTCACTGACCAGGTGACAATCTTCTGAAGAATAACTATGTAAGAGGAATAAAAATAAAGCCTATTTCAGTCTTCCGTGGGCCCCATTCCCTCTATAACAACGGTCATCTGGATAAATCCTGATTGAGAAACAGACATCAAGCTTTTCATGTAATGACTAAGAAAAACAACTGGCTAATATATTTAGGAGCAGACCAACCTCAACTTGGACTTGAGAAGGCTTCAGTAGTTTGGGGCCTTACTGTGGCCTCAGACTACTTACCTGACATAACACGGCAGCCTTACAATGAAGTCAACCAACTCTCAGATGCATACTTTTATATCACTGATCGCCTGTCACTGGACCCCATCAGTGGTAGAGAAATCACCCCATGTCTGGGACTCGAAGGGGAGGGTGTGAGCAGAGGCAGCAACACGCAGTAGAGGACCTTCTGACTCACATGTTCCAGGGCATAACCACTATGATAGACCTAAAGGGTCTTCCAATCCCAAACGTGCGTGTGTGACACACGTGCAAGTGTGTGCACATTCTTTTAAAAGCAGAGGACACTGTCTGTTCTCGGGTAGTTTCCTGCCTTCCCGTTATATTTGGAGCAAAGTCCAAACTCCTGAAGCCCTGGAGAATCAGCCTCCACCCATTTCCACTCCAGCCTCTTCTTCTTCGCAATGCACAGGGCAGCCTCTCTTCCTCTGGGGCCCTTGCCTCTTTCTAAAAGCTCTAGGTCTAGATCTGCACATGCTGGGACCCTTCTTGGGGCTTCCCTGGTAGCTTAGCTGGTGAAGAATCCACCTGCAATGTAGGAGACCTGGGTTCAATATCTGGGTTGGAAAGATCCCCTGGAGGAGGGCATGGCAACCCACTCCAGTATTCTTGCCTGGAGAATCCCCATGGATAGAGGAGCTTGGTGAGCTACAGTCCATGGGGTTGCAAGGAGTCAGACACAACTGAGTGACCAGACACGCACGCACGGACCGTTCTTAATTCATTCCGGACTCTCTGCAAATCTTCTATCACCAAATAGGCTCTCCAGAGCCTCCCGCCCTGTCATGCTCCAACCTCTTACAGTGCTGTTTTCTCTGCAGTCAGACCTCCTGACGTGTGGGTACCTATCTGTTTTTTCATAGGACAATGAGAACACTACTCAGGATCTGAAATCGAACCATAAGGCTGAATTTATTGCTCAAATAACAAGAAGAGCTGTGCTGGCCAAAAGGTCTCTCCAAGCAGAACAGGTGACTGATGTCACAGAGGGTTTTGGAAGCATGGAACTGTGTGATTCACAGATGCTCAGAGGCTGGGTTGACATTAGGTGGGAATTCAGGTAAGGTTCATGGTGATTGGCAAGTTTTCTGGACAGCATCTGTCTCTGATTAGCTGACTTTCAGAAGTGGAGGACTGACACCAGTTGGTTTTAAAACCAGCTTTCACAAAGACAAGTGTTGTTGACCAAATGAACAGACTGAAAATTGGTTCTGCTGGCTACTTGTTACCATGGTCACAGAACAATCAGACTTTTCCTAAGTTTGCGGGAACTTTTATTATTCTCTGAGAGTAAACTCCATGCAATTAGGTTTGCCTGTTGCATTCATATTATACCCCCCGTACCTACTACACCTGGCATGTTCATGTTGAATGAATAAATCAGTTGGGGTCGGGGGGTTGCAAGATTACTCATAATGAGCACTATTTTAAGATTTGCCATGTTTTTCTCACAGCACAATATAGCTGTTAAGTGCATGGCTTTATAATCACACAGTCCTGGCTTTGAATTTTGACTCTTAACAGTTACTAGCTTATGGACTTCCTGAATCTCCATTTCATTCACTGAAAGAAGGGTAGGAGGAAAGAATAACAGTATCTCCCCCAAGGCTTCTCTGAGGATTGTGGAAATAACGCCCAGTTTCTAGCACATTAATTGTTCAAAGGCATAAATCACATATATTACTATGTGGAGAGTTCCTGAAAGGCTCAAAGTAGATACTGAAGCCCATAAAAGTCCAGAAGGATCATGCTTGGCCCAATACAAGGCATAGAGTAAGGTCTAAAATAAAAGACTCCAAGAGGCACTCCTGACCCCAACTCCTCCCATCCCCTTCCCTCCGGTCTGCCCTTCACCTCGGCCTCCATCATGACCCTAGGGTTTCTGCCTTCCTTCTTCCTCCTCCCCCCACTCCCGTCACCTCACAGACCCACCACTCCTGATATTCCCAACAGTGGCATCCCCTCTGCCTGGAGATAGTTTAAGCTAAATCATTTTCTCCCAAAAGAGCCACTATTTAGCAAGTGCTTTACGTTGATCCAGGTTTCCTCTGTAGCTCAGCTGGGAAAGAACCCACCTGCCAATGTAGGAGACCCAGGTTCGATCCCTGGGTCAGGAAGATTTCCTAGAGAAGGAAATGGCCACCCACTCCAGTATTCTTCTCTGGGAAATCCCATGGACAGAGGAGCCTGGCGGGCTACAGTCCATGGGGTCACAAAGAGTTGGACACGACTGAGAGTGCATGCACACATATGTTGATCTACTTATTTGATTAACCTTGTACAATTTATTGAAATTTATGTAACAGAAACTAGAGACAGTGAGACACAGGACGGATTAAGTTTTAAAGGGGGTGCTCAGACACTAAATTGGCTCTTTGTAGGCAGAGGACTCTATGGGGCTGGAGGGTCATGATAAAGTCCATGTACTCTGTGGCTTTGCCCAAATCAAGTCCAGACAAAAATTATCATTTTCTAGGTCTTCATAAAATTTAACATTCTCTCTGTCTCTCACACACAAGCACACATACAATCTCCCTCAGCATCTCCATCCCCAGCTCTTGCCAATCAAAACCTCTAGGACCTTTATTTAGGTTTATAGGCACAAAGGAGACTGAGTATTTATGCCTTTGGCACTGTTTAAGAGGCACTGACCAGAGCTGAGGGTGTCTGCTGATACACTTATCCTCCTAGAAGACTTAGCTTCTCGGCATGTGGATGTTGTTATGTCATTATTGGCCCTTGATCTGCATGAACTGATACATGCAGATACTGATACATGCACTGCATTCACTGCATGTGAAATGCACTAAGACCCATGGGCAGCTGGCCCTGGACTTGAATCTCCTCTCCCAAGGACTGGCCATGTCACTCTGCGAGCCTGCTGAGCTGCCACTCTGCTTTGCCTGTCTTGTGGCACTGTTCTGAGACTGTAAACGTATAAACCACAGGCACAGGGCAGAGATCCACCAGGCAGCAGCTTTAAGTAGGCAGGGGTGCCCAGTGCTTCAACCCACAGGCTGTCAGAGCTGGGTGTAAGGCCATAAATGACTTGAAGGGAAGAGGTCAGAGGAAATACAGCATCCATGGGAGTACATGTTCTCTGGGTGAGCAGGGAGGGTAATGGGAAACAACAGGAACCCATGGGACACAGTGGCCTCGGGTAGGATGGGTCTCACGTCCCAAAGGTCAGCCATAAATGAAACCTTCCTGAAGGATTCTTATGGGCCTCCTGTGACATGGACTCCAAGCAAAGAAAGTCAGGGCTAGCCACTTGTCTGAATTCTGCAGGCATACCCGACAAGAGGACTAAGAGAGTGTGATGAATTGCAAGAGGGCACACACTCCACACAAGTTCCAGACGAGACCTAAGACTTCTCTCAAAACTTCCACCCGAGATTCAAGGTCTCATTTGCTCCTGAGCTTAGAAGGGCTTCCCTGGTGGCTCAGACAAAAAGAACCCATCTGCAATGCAGGAGACCTGGGTTCAATCCCTGAGTTGGGAAGATCCCCTGCAGAAGGGAATGGTGACCCACTCCAGTATTCTTGCTTGGAGAATTCCATGGACAGAGGAGCCTGGCAGACTACAGGCTCGCGGAGTCTGCTGGGGTCGTGGAGCCGGATGTAACTGAGCCACTTTTACTTCGGAAGGCACCACCTGGTGGCCACTATCAGAAATGATAATGCAGAAGTAGCCTCCCAGCCTCTTCCAGTAACCAAGTGTTTTGTATTTATTCACTCAGCAAATATGCACTGAGTCCTTACTAGGGCCCAGACAAGTGCTAAGTACTGCACGTACACAGTAGAATAAAATTCAGTGGCAGCTCTCAGCGAGTTCATTGTAGAGAAAAGTGCGGAGTAGTGGCGTTGCATATAATGAGGAGAGTAAAGAAGACCAAGCTCTTGATCCAAACTGGACCAAGCCCTCTATTCCTTAGCCCCCCACCCCCACCCCACGGGCAATCCTCTCCTTTATCTGTAGAGAATTATTTGTAAATAAGTGGCACTCCTCTGTCCCATGGTATCCAGGCCTTTCTATCTCATTCCTCCTATCATTCATCTTTCCAATTGCAATGGACAGGTCCTCATTCCATTTTCAAAATTATATTTCCTGCTCTCTCCTCCCCTGAGGAAGGCTTGGATTCAGCAGAAAATTTTGTTCATTTTCTTTTTTGTGAGTTTTAACTGGTCCCTATGATTCGAACTGTCTCTTGATTAGCTCCCCTTTTCCTTCCATGTTTCCTTCTCTGCCTTCTGCCAAGAGGCAGGTAAGTGAGGAACAGTGAATCAAGGAGTAAGAGGAAGTCCTGCCTTTCTCCTAGTTTCAGCCCCTGGCATTTTAAACCAACATTTTCAAAACCTTATTTCAGAATTTCCTGCGGCACATTCTAGTGAATATCTACTTTTAATCTCAGGAGGAAGGATTTGATTTAGGGAAATTGTCAGATTTTTAAATGGAGTCCCTACTGATGATTCAGATGGGTGAGTGAACTGGATTCATGTCATCATGGGTCCAAAAATGAGTTTCAGCTATTAAAAGAAGGAAATTGGCTTTCTTGGGTAGCCGGAAGGCAATTTAGCAAACAGGGCTCCTCCAAATGTGTTCTGAGCTCTGAAAAGGTTGAGTGAAATAAGTATGTATCTCCCAAGACCTTTCCTTAGAAAGTTATGCTCACTTTGGACATATAAGTCTTCTCAGTATTTTAGGATCACACACGGAAAAGTACTAAGGAAAGCAATGGGAATGGCCAGTTGGTGATCAGAACTAAGACTGCCAGTGGTCAAAGGATGGCCCAGAGCATCCTCAGATGTTAGGATTGGCTTAAAACAGGACACTTCTTCTGAGGCTGGAGATAAAGACGGACACAGATGAAGGTAAGAGAGGAGGCAGTCTGAGCTGGTGCGTGGAGGGTGAGTCAACACAGAGAAACTGAAAAAGCACCCACTGTGTGAGCACGGGTGCAGCTGTGCTTGCCACGGGACACACTGGGGCGTGCCTGGCAGAAGCCGTCATGGGAGAGAACTCAGAGAAAACTGGGAGGCAAGCAAAGCCTGGCCCAGTGGTGAAAAGCTTTGAAAACTATTTCAAAACATTTGAACTTTCCCCCACAGATAATGGGAAGCACGAAAGATTCTAAGCAAAAGAGACATCAAAGCAGGGTCTTGATCACACACAAGGGTAGGGGAGAGGCAGCCTGGGCTCCTGGCTAGAAGACTCCTGTGGATTCAGCTGGACCTGAGGTCAATTCTGATTGAACTGTTCACTGGATCAGTGAGTGACTCTGAGGGAGTCTGTTTCCTCACCTGTAAAATGGGGATAATAATATAATCATAATAGTTTCCTGTGGGGATCCAGTGCCCTATGGAATAAACAAACAATGGCATGTATATTCCAGCATTTGGGTGATAACAGATTGGTGAGAACAGAGCCTAGAAGCCCAGAGAGAATGCTTAAGAATCACTTACAGTCATTCAGGGGGCTTCCCTGGTGGCTCAGACAGTAAAGAATCCGCCTGCAATGCAGGAGACCCAGGTTCAATCCCTGGGTCGAGAAGATCCCTTGGAGAAGGAAATAGCAACCCACTCCAGTATTCTTGCCTGGAGAATCCCACAGACAGGGGAGCCTGGCAGGCTACAGTCCATGGGGTCGCAAAGAGTTGGATATGACTGAGCAACTTCTACTTCCACAGTCATTCTAAAATGGACCAGAAAGGCTCTCAGCCAAGTAGTGGTCTCTTTTCCACAAAGGCAGGGGAAAGGATGCCACAAAGACTTCCAGGGAAAGTCAAAGAGGTGTGGTGACTGAATAAGGAAAGAGGAGGGAAGGGCTGGGGCTCAAGCCTAGAGACTAGGATCTGGAAAGTAAGTGATGCAGTGAGCAGAGAGAGAAGGGAAAGACTCCCAATCCCACTGGCTCTGAGTCAGCAAGACTCAGGGAGGAGACCTGAAGCCCAGGCGGCTTGGTCTGTCATTTCCTCCGAGACTCTGCTCTCTCCCCACCCAAGAAGCTTTCCCCAGCTAGCCCTACATAAACTGTCACTTGCCCCCGTTTCTCCTTCAGGGCCTGTGTGTAACTGTCTGATATAGAATGTGTTGTTTACTGATGAGTTGTACTGTCTGGCTGTCTGCCCAATAAAATGCAAGGTCCCAGAGGGATGACCTTTGTTTTGTTTGTTCCACATCCTTGGTGCCTAGAGCAGTGCCTGGCACACAATAGATGCTCAGTAATATGAAAGTGAAGTCGCTCAGTCGTGTCCGACTCTTTGAGTAATATGAGCATTGTTATTAAAGAGCTTTCAAAAGTGTCTGGCACAGGAAACATGTTCGGTAAATACTAGTATTTATTGGTGAACATCTCAAAAGTTGTAAAGAGAAAGGCAGATGGAAAGTGCTGAACCTTAGAAGAGTCCCTCCAGTTTTCTTACCAGGAAGAGGAAGAATTAACAGACTCTCCACAATTAGAAATTTGGGCTGCCTTTTAAAGCAGGGAAGAGAAGTGCCCCTGGGGAGGCCTTGGACCACGTGGCCATAGGTTTTTACAAGTGTTAATACCGAGAACCACAACAAAAAAAAAAGGGGGAGGCAAAACCAGTTCATCCAGGGACAGGTTAGCAGCTATGAAAGGAGAAGAACGGGTGTCTTGTGGCTACAAAAAAAGGCTGGCCCTTGTGCTGAGTCAACTTCTGATTATACGAAGTTAACCTGTAATGGCCTCTCTGGCCCAGTCTTTCCCTTTTCTCTTGTCAGATCATTTGTAAATTCAGGTTCTGGCAGAGTTCACAAGAGCTCACTTAGCTGGGAGACCAAACATCAAGCTAATTAACAGATTCATAATTGACTGCTCCAGATATACGGGGACTGCAAGATCAGCTCCTCCAGCAAATACGCCTACTGTGCATTGAGAAAATTACTGGCAAAGTCATTAACACAATTTCATAGTAATATGGGTCTACGTTGCTGGTAGGATAGAACTTCTACCACTTCTCAACCTTCCCCAAGAGATCAGGGCTCAGACAAGCCATGATTGCCCAAGTCCCTCCTCTCAGGTAGCATCAGGTAACATGCAGTGTTCCAAAATGCTCATACAAGCACCAAGCACAAATTCCTAAGGTGATTTTTCAACTCAAATTAAGATGCTGCTAAATTAGACTGTGAACAAGCTGAAGTGCCCTGGAGTCCTCAGCCATTAACTGAGACTAAAACGTCAGCCACTGACAACCCCTAATCACAAAACATGATGACCATTGACTCTATCTTTGCTGAGGCCTTGATTTCAGAGGATGAGTAAATGAACCAAAAGGGGATATAAAAATTCACCTGTATGTGGCCTTCCAGAAACCACATGCATGGCAATACATCCTTAAAACATGTTTTAACAGGCTAGAGTAAGGTACATTTCTCCACAGTCAACATGGAAAACAATGGGCCCCTGTTAATACCCTGGCACTTTACTATGCTCAGAAGGAAGTGTATTCATGTTCCATTTTGCAACTGTTAAAAGCCCTTAGGCAACTGATTTTCAGATTTTTCATTTAAACGCACCCAAAATTGCAAATTCTCATAGACAGACACAATCATGAGTCTATTCTTGAATTACCACGTGAGATGATTGCATAAATATATTAGGAATATGAGACAGGAAAGAGTGTTGATCTCAAGGTGATTAGTCACCTTGAGAAGGGGCACACTTCATACTTAGTGTTACTGATGTTCAGACCACTGAAGAGGAGGGAATGTCAGAGAAAGCCAAGTTCCTTACCTGGCTCTGCCCCCTGACAAGCTGCTAGGCCAGTTTACTCAAGTTCTTCATTTGCAAAGAGTTATGGTGTCTTCATAAGAATTACATGAGCTAATATCAGAAGACTTTGTATGCTGCCCAGTTCATGATCAGTTCATTTAGAGATCTGATTTGGGGTTTTGATTTTTGTTTCACTGGGTTTTGTTTTGCTTTTGGGTGTTGAATGCTGAAACTGCATTTATATGGCAATCTCTCATTTCACCAAGATGTTGAGCTAAGATGATGTACACATTCAAACACTCCTGCTATAAGCACCTAGAGATATCAGATACGGTATCTTTAATGCATACCTGAACCTGCAATAAAGACGAATTAACTGGGTGCCAGAAACAAAATAACAAAACCAGAAATAAGCACGGGAATCAAACTGGGCAGCCACTCCTGGGACTGAGGGGCACTATAAGGCAGAGGAAGGAACAGAATAGCAATGAACCAGGGCAAGGAAGGGTGTAGCTGTCAACTCACACCTGGGAACAGGAGGCAAAGCCCAAGAGTCCTGCCCCCAGAGAAGAGATTCTGCCTAAAATGAGGCCCTGCAAAGAGCTGTGATCACAGGCAAGGGGGGCTGAAAAGAATCTCCCTAACAGCTCAGCTCATTTGTCTATCTCTGGCTTCAGGAGAGGAAAACTAAAAGCTTCCTGCAAAATTTGAAACTTATATCTCTCCTCTGGAAATTTGGGGTATAAATTTAGGCCACAGTTTGGAAATTCCCAACCTAAGAAATAAGCATAAAAATTGGTCCTGGGCCAATAATGGGCAAGGGAAAAATGAGAGCAAGACACCCACAACCCATGCTGCAGACTATTCCCACAGAAAAGTCAGACTCAGGAGACTCACAAGTGAGAAAACCACACTGAACAGGAGGATTGTGGCTCCAAGAACTGGAAATAACAGAAAAATTTGAGAGAATATAATTCAGTTCAGTTCAGTTCAGTCGCTCAGTCGTGTCCAACTCTTTGTGACCCCATGAATCGCAGCACGCCAGGCCTCCCTGTCCCTCACCAACTCCTCCTGGAGTTCACCCAGACTCATGTCCATCGAGTCAGTGATGCAATCCAGCCATCTCATCCTCTGTCGTCCCCTTCTCCTCCTGCCCCCAATCCCTCCCAGCATCAGGGTCTTTTCCAATGAGTCAACTCTTCGCATGAGGTGGCCAAAGTACTGGAGTTTCAGCTTCAGCATCATTCCTTCCAAAGAAATCCCAGGGCTGATCTCCTTCAGAATGGACTGGTTGGATCTCCTTGCAGTCCAAGAGACTCTCAAGAGTCTTCTCCAACACCACAGTTCAAAAGCATCAATTCTTTGGCGCTCAGCCTTCTTCACAGTCCAACTCTCACATCCATACATGACCACTGGAAAAACCATCGCCTTGACTAGACGGACCTTTCTCGGCAAAGTAATGTCTCTGCTTTTGAATATGCTATCTAGGTTGGTCATAACTTTCCTTCCAAGGAGTAAGTGTCTTTTAATTTCATGGCTGCAGCACCATCTGCAGTGATTTTGGAAGCCAAAAAAAGTCTAACACTGTTTCCACTGTTTCCCCATCTATTTGCCATGAAGTGATGGGACCGGATGCCATGATCTTCATTTTCTGAATGTTGAGCTTTAAGCCAACTTTTTCACTCTCCACTTTCACTTTCATCTTAGGTATGTTTAAAAGGAGAAAAAAAAGATCTCAGACATCAAACACATGTTTGATAAAATTCAACATTCATTTATGATTTCTTAAAGAAAACAGAATTTAGCAAACAAGAAAATATTTCTCACAAATCTAAGATTAGAAGGACATTTTCTTAACCCAATAAAGGCTGCATGCTAACCAACTTATGGATAGCATAATTCTCTTAAGATTTTTTTTTTTCAATGTGGACCATTTTTAAGGGCTTTTACTGAATTTGTTACACTATTGCTTCTGTTTTATGTTTTAGTTTTTTGGCCAAGTGGCATGTGGGATCCTAGCTCCCTGACCAGGATCAAACCTGCACTCCATGCATTGGAAGGTGAAGTCTTAACCATTGGAGCACCAGGGAGGTCTCAATAACATCACTCTTAATGGCACAACATTACAAGCTCTCCACGTAAAGTCAGTAATGAGACGAAAAAGGTTACTATCGCTCCTGATGTTCAACATGGACTTCCCTGATGGCTCAGATGGTAAAAAAAAAAAAAAATATATATATATATATATATATACACACCTGCAATGCAATGCAGGAGACTTGGGTTCGATCCCTGGGTTGGGAAGATCCCCTGGAGAAGGGAATTCTTGGAGAATACCACGGACAGAGGAGCTTGGTGGCATGGAGTCGCAAACCACAAAGGATAGGGTTTGGAGAGCTTCTGGGTAGGTGACCATGTGGAGGTTCTGGGAGGGTGATGTGCCTAAGGAGAGCCTGGAAGCCGCATGTACACCCTCCCCCCATGCCTTGCCCTTATATCTCTTTCGTTTGGCTGTTCCTAAGTTGTATCCCTAGGATAAACCAGTGATAGTAAGTACAGTGCTTTCCTGAGATTCGCATGTTGCTAAGTACAAACTGACACTTATCATTGTCACTAGCCATCTACCTCTATAAGCATTAAATCATGTGCTCTTATAACTGCTGATTTTCAATCTTTCCATGAAAGGAGTTCAGGGAGGGAAGCAGAAATGAGGCACTCTGTGCTCCGGGAAAAACTGGCAGAACAGTCTTCAGATAGTTAGATATTTCCAGGAGCCAATTTTATGAGCCCAATTCTTGTATATCCACATATCTAGAAAAGCACTGAAATCCTTTATGACGATGACTGCTCCTCATGACTAGCAGAAATCTTCTGCAAAAAATATGTGCTTGATTGCATGTATTCACCCTTCATCAAAATCACATATATACTGGCCTGCTCCCCTGCCTCTTTGAAGCAGTTTCTCAGAGGTAGCTGAGGTGCTGTCTCCAGGCTATAGTCCTCATTGTGCCCCCAAATAAAAATTAACTCACAACTCTCATATTGTGCATTATTTTTTAAGTAAAAAGCACCATTCTAGCCAATTATTGAACTAAGAAGGGGGGTCACTGGAAACTACTGGTCAAAAGTATGGGAGGCCCAGACTTGTAATTGGCATCTGAAGAGAGGGCAGTTCTGAGGGGTCTGTGCTAACTCCAGGTAGTTAATGCCAGAACTGAACTAAATTGTAGGATATCCAGTCGGTCCACAGAAATCAGAGAATTGAAATATGTGGGAAATCCACACATGTGTTGTCAGTAGAGAGAGTTTTCCTTTCATCACAGAAACTTTATATATGTGTGTGTGTGTGTGTGTGTGTATAAAAATACATATATATATAATATATATATCATTATCAAAAGTTAACATATCTGAATGCATAGGAAATGCAAGAGTATCTACAGATAAACCATGAAAATAAATGAGAGTTTAGGGAGATATACAAAAACAAATAATGTTCCTGCTGCTGCTAAGTCACTTCAGTCATGTCTGACTCTGTGCGACCCCATAGACGGCAGCCCACCAGGCTCCCCCATCCCTGGGATTGTCCAGGTAAGAACACTGTAGTGGGTTGTCATTTCCTTCTCCAATGCATGAAAGTGAAAAGTCAGAGTGAAGTCGCTCAGTCGTGTCCAACTCTTAGCGACCCCAAAGACTGGAGCCCACCAGGCTCCTCCGTCCATGGGATTTTCCAGGCAAGAGTACCGGAGTGGGGTGCCATTGCCTTCTCCAATGTTCCTATACACCAGCAACAACAGGAAAACATAATAAAAAGATGCCGTTAACAATAGCAATACAGAGTATAGGATACTTAAAAATTCATTTAATAAAGATATATAAGAAAAGCATACCAAAAATTATGAAATTCTATTGAAGGGCATTAAGAAAGAACTAAATAAACACAGCTATAACATGTTTGTGGGTGAGAAGACATTATCATAAGAGGACAAATTTTCATAATGTATCTGTAAAACATCTGAGCAATTTCAACAAAGTAAAACAAGGCTTCCACATTCCTGAAATATATTTCAAATATATTTGAAAGAGCCTGGTGTGACAAAACAATCCTGAAGGTGGAATACCACAGAGCAGTTAAACCAATCAACATGGATAAGCCTCCAAAAAAGGAAAAAAAGTCAGAGGGAAACCACATACAGTATAATAAATATGATTCATGTCAATTTTAAAACACTACCTCCAAAAACACCTGAACACACCCTGCATTTGGCAGGGCGTGACCACAAAGCGAGGGTAGGTGACATGTGGGCATGGGGGGCGGGGGAGGGTTTTAAGAATGCCTAAAATACATTTATCAGAAAAACAAGAAAGAACACAAAAAATAGAGCAAAATGTTAGCATCTGATCACAAAAAGGAATATCTACAGTGTACATAATTGGGAAATTAGGTAAAAATTGAAATTTTTTGCCCTTATTTTATGGAGAAGGCAATGGCACCCCACTCCAGTACTCTTGCCTGGAAAATCCCATGGATGGAGGAGCCTGGTGGGCTGCAGTTCATGGGGTCGCTAAGAGTTGGACACGACTGAGCGACTTCACTTTCACTTTTCACTTTCATGCACTGGAGAAGGAAATAGCAACCCACTCCAGTGTTCTTGCCTGGAGAATCCCAGGGACGGGGGAGCCTGGTGGGCTTGCCGTCTATGGAGTCAGACAGAGTCGGACTCGACTGAAGCAACTTAGCAGCAGCAGCAGCAGCAACCCTTATTTTAATGAAGAATTAAATTTATGCCCAGCTTGTTTGGGAGGCATACAAGTCTTTAAGAAAACTCCCTGCCAAGCCAGAGAATGCAAACTCAGCCACTTGGATTCCCTTCTTCCAGTGCAACACTGACCCAGGCACAGTTGGGATCATCTTCACATCTGGTTTGTGGTCTGAGCTGGTAATGATTAACCTGCATCACTGAAACTTAAGCTCACACTACTAATTGGCTTGGGGGGAAAATAGCATTCATTCAACATCAGTGCTGGGAACATACCTGTCTGTCATATAGAGTCCCATCGTGTTCTACAGGCTTGATATGTTTATCAATAGAAATAATAAAAGAAACACTGTCTGAAATAAAAACATACCAGTCTTAGGACATGATGAAAAGACATCTAAAACCCTATGTTGCTTTGGACAGAACCAGTGCTCCTTGGCCCCATCACCCACTGTAGCTGCTGGACTCAAGGCCAACGACGCTTTCATTTTTCCAAAAATCAAAGCCTCCTACAAAGGATGACTATTTGTCAGACTTGAAAATAGTCCCAAGAATATGCCACAGGCTCAGAAGACAACTTAAAAAAAAAAAGGATTCCGGAAATGTTTGGGGCAATAGCCACATCAATGGAAGCATCAGAGGATTACATCTATCCCAAGGTCACTACTTTGAAGAGAGTAAAATCCATTTACACTGCAAATCTGATTTTTTTAAAACTCAGCAGCAGCAACTAAAGTCACTCCTCTCCTGACTGTCAATGTCACCTAACATGGGAGTCAGCACATCACACAGCTAGAAGTAACGTTGGAACCAGCATTATAAACAACACCATATCCTTACAAAGAGCGTGCCATTCAACACAGAGCTCACGCAGTGGTTGTGAATTACTGCAGATCCTCACAGCATCCAGAGGGGGGATTTACTTAGGCATTTTGCACAGAAAATGGAAAAGTTGTTAATCAAACACTGAACCCCATGGGTCAGTAGAAAGGAAACACTATTTTCACAGTGAGATCGGATCCAGCAGCTGCGATAAGGACGAGACACCACGAGAAAACGAGGGAATGTCAGAGGAACCAGAGAACTTGATCGGCTTAGAGGGAGGCATGCACCATGCACCAAGAGCAACTGCATGATTTCTGAAGCTGTCCATTCTCAAGTCCAGTAAAAATCAAGAGAAAAGCCTGCAAGCCCCCATCCCACTCTGCGGACAAGAGTTCACTTGTCCATCACCAGTTCAGCACAAACCTTGCATTCTATTGAAAACATACAGTGCAATACATTGAACAAAGCAGAGATATGTTTGTTCGTGAATATTTAGTTCAGGAGTATTTTTTTCAATATATATATATATATATATATTTAGGTCTGCCGGGTGTTAGTTGCCGCATGCGGGATCCTTGCTATACCATGTGGACCCTTCAGTGTGACACAGACTTTCTAGAGGTGTTGCCTGGGCTCTGGGGCACAAAGGCTTAGTTGCCCCAGCATGTGGGATCCTAGTTCCCCAACCAGGGATGGAACCCTCATCCCCTGCATTGCAAGGTGGATTCTTAGCCACTGGACTACCAAGAAGTCCATTTATTGACTGCCTACTATGCTGAGTGCTGGGCTGATGTACTAATGGTGATATCAAACAGCCACGTCCCTACCCTCATCAAGTGTAGGGGTAAACTAACTACGCTGTTCACAAAACCAATGACAAATTTCTTCTAAGAATGTTTTAGTTCTCCCCTCATTTGTCATGATAGAGGCCTGCCTACAAAAGGGCTCCAATTAACATTTTAAATCTGCAAGATTACACAATATTGCTATAAACGACCACATGTTGAGATTGCCATGTTCACGGTTCCTGGGCATTAGACCTGGGAAACCGAGTCTTTAATATATAACTTATTTTACTGAAGAATGTAACCACCTTAACTTTACAGGAGCTATTGGATGATTAACTTGTGTTACTCCACAAGGGACAGACACAAAGAATGCTCAAGTTTCTTATTTACTTACTCTATGCCAAGCACTACCAAGTATTTCTACATAATAACTCATTTAGTTTCACAAGATACAGCCATGTGGGTATTGATTTATCCCCAGTTTACAGATGATAAATTGTGCTTTGAACCTGCTCAAACTTACACAGCTAGCAACTATTTAAGTCACAATTCAAATTCTAGTCCAACATAGAGAACAAACATATGGATACCAAGGGGGAAGCGAAGGTGGGATGAATTGAAAGGTTGGGGTTGACAATATATATACTATTGATGTTGCTTCTATGTATAAAGCAAAAAGGGGCTTCCCAGATGGCACCAGGGATAAAGAACCCGCCTGCCAATGCAGGAGACATAAGAGACACAGGTTCAATCCCTGGGTTGGGAAGATTCCCTGGAGGAGGGCATGGCAACTCATTCCAGTATTCTTGCCTGGAGAATCCCATGGACAGAGGAGCCTGGGGGGCTACAGTTCACAGGGTCACAAAGAGTTGGACTTGACTGAAGCGACTTAGCACGCATGCATAAAATAAATAACTAATGAAAACCTGTGGTACAGCACAGAAAACTCTACTCAATACTCTGTGGCAGCCTAAATGGGAAGAAAATCCCCAAAAGAGGGTATATATGTAAACATATAACTGATTTACTTTTCTGTACAGTAGAAACTATCACAGCAGTATAAAGCAACTATACTCCAGTAAAAATTAATGAAACAAATTCTGGTCCAAGCTCTTCATCACATATAAAACTGCCTCAGGGACAAAAGAGATAGATGTAAAATCTGAAGACCACACTCAAACCCTTATACACATGAACCTCCTGCAGAAAGGAAGATGGCAGAAGCTGACAACTGGAAAGCAATAGATGTTTTCAGAAGGTAAACAATTTGCATGGGATGATGGCAGGGGCGAGGGGGTAGGTGGAGGATTAACAGACTCGGTCACTAAAATACCCTGGAGGGGAATTTCAGAGTGGCAAGGGTAACAGTGGGTTTTCTGTGGGAAGCAGTGGATGGGTGATGAGGAAGTGGAGGCAGCCAGCAGAAGGGACTACTTTAGGCTTGGCAGGAAAATAAAGGAAACACATAGATTTCCAGCTCCAAGAGAAAGCAAGTCTAAGGAAAACGACAGTTCTTCTATTTAGTGTTGGAGAAATCTGAACATCCTTATAGAAACTGGTAGAGAGAGGAAGAAATGCAAGAATGAAAAGCAGAAAATAATGTTCTAGAAGAAAAAAGAAAGGCTAGAGAGGGAACCCTTTAAAAGAAGGATAGATGATGTTTTCATAAAGAGGGGGGAATTTTTTAATCAGGTAGAAAGGAGATCAAATGAGAGAGATCCTATCTGATCACCTTGAGATTACCAGGGAAATAGGAATCAAGGTCATCTGCCAAGACTGAAGGAGATTTGAAAGAGAGAAAAAGGTTCTGATGATGACCACAGGAATCAATACGGGGTGTGTGTGTGTGTGTATGTGTGCGTGTGTGTGCACCCGCATGTACCCACACATGAGCACACACATACCCTCTGATTAAAATACTTCTCTAAGAAACCATAAATAACTCAAGGAAGTCTACTTCTAGTATATATTTTAGGTTCCGCTCCCACATTAAACCTATCTTAGCCTAAATGGTTGCTATCTTCGTGTATAACTCTATTTTGAGATAGTGTGCAGAGGAGGGAACAATGTAAAACAAGAAAAGTTCAATTTGTCTCAACTTCTGTCGAGGCAATAATATGATGAAGAGGCGAGACTGAATAGAGAAATGTTAATATCTTATAAGGCCCTGAAACACTTGGTAATTAATTTTTTAGAAGGAAGAAGGTTTTATTTCAATGGTAAGAATAGTCATCATCACCAAGGCACAGGAGAGACAGAAAAAAATCAGAGGACCTAAGAAGTAAGAGAGAAGAAGCATGATCTGATGGCCACACACTAATTCTTATACATATGGGTCTTCTCCAAAAAGGAAGATATCAGAAGTGATAACTATAAGGCGGACGACTGTCCCTGAGACTGGTTCTTCCAGACAAAGGAAAACGAAGGGAAGCCTGCTTCCTTATACCATGCCAGGATTGCGATTTCTCCCACAAAGCAGCCAGATGGGCTATAAATTTCTTCAGAGGTAGAAATATCAATTCACTCAACAAATATTTCTTTAACACCTATGTCCCAGACACTAAGCTAAATGCTGGGGGAGGGAAATGACTGGCTTCCTGTATTAGTTTATCTGTGGCTGTGGGGATTAAAACTACTCAAACTCAGTGGCTTAAAAATAACAACTGTTATCTCAGCTTCGGAGGAGGTAGCTCTGACTCAGGGCCCTGTGTTGGGGGTCCCCAAAATAGCCCCCAGGGTCAGTGATCACTAGAAGGATGCACAGGACTCATACAGTATTATTCTCAGCTCTGATTTATTACAGCTAAATCAGCAAAAAAGGTCTGGAGTTAAGTCCATAGGAAACCAAGCGCAAGCTTCTGAGAGTCTTCTCTCCACCAACAAGCTTAATTTCCCAGCATCGTAGCGTGACTACAATTTGTGAAATACTGTCTACCACACAAGCTCATTAGAGACTTAGTGCCCGAGGTTTTTATTGGTGGCTGTTCTCATACCCACTGTCTGTCTAGCACATACCAAAATTCCAAGCTCCCAGATATTAATAGAAGCAGGTGTCTACAATAAAAAATAGTGCTTGCACAGTTTAGGCACAGTAAACCATTCTCACCGTCACTTAGGAAATGGTGGGGGGTGGTGGTGTAGTCGCTAAGTCATGTCTCACTCTTGCAACCCCATGGTCTGGAGCCCACAAGGCTCCTTTGTCCTTGGAATCATTTTGCCAAGAATACTGGAGTGGGTTGCCATTTCCTTCTCCAGGGGATCTTCCCGATCCAAGGATCGAACCCATGTCCCCTCCATTGCAGGCAGATTCTTTACTGCTGAGCCACCAGGGAAGCCCCAGAGAATGGCGGAAACCCTCCCTAAATCCAAGCTCTCAGATGCCAGCCAAGAGCCAATCTTGCAGACAGAGCTTTCTAAGGATAGCAGTGTCAGGTCTGCCATGTGAATTCTTTTATACGCAGTATCCCATGAGGTTGCAGTCAAGGTGTCAGCTGGGTGCCCTCATCTGAAGCTTTGACTGGAGCTAGTGGTATGCTCATAAGAAAGTTCTCACACATGGCTACAGACTAGAAGTTCTCCCTTTTGTGGGATCCTTCATGGCTGCCTGCACATCCTCAGCCTATGGCAGCTGGCATTCCCCATGGTGAGTCATCCAAGAGAGCAAGTACCTGAGCCAAATGGAAGCCCTAGTTTAATGAACTTATCTCAAAGTGACATAGCATCACTTCCACTGCTGGTCACAAAGACCAAGTCTAGTACAATGTGGGAAGAGGGGGTGCCAAGAGTCAGGGGTCATGCTGGGCTGTCTTGGAGGCTGCCTACCACAGCCTGGCCTCTGGCTCCCAATGATTCACATCCCTCCTACCTGCAAAATACACTCACCCCTCCCACAGTCCCTAAAAGTCTCATCCCATCACAGCATCAGTTCCAAGTCCAGACCCTTGTCATCTAACTCAGGTACAGATGAGACTCCTTCACTGTAGCCCCTAACATATGGTTCTTCTCAATCTGTAGACACGAGTCACGATAGCAACACACACTCAACATGCAACGGTGGGACAAGCACAAGGTAACCCCGATAAACACTCCTGCTCACAAAGTGGGGGGGGGGGGGATGGAGAACACACAGGGGTAGCAGTTCTGAATCCTAAGCAAATGTCTTGAGTTCCGTGATTAGGTCTAGAATTAAGGTCTGAGAGTAGTTCTCTGTGACCCTTGACCCCACCCTCTGGACGTTTGGTTTTGGCCTCTCTGTCACCCTTCCATTTTCATGAAGGGTGGAACACATCTGCAGCTGGGTAGCATCCTCAGCTTGACTCCTACTTGTTGATCCCTGGGGGTCCAAAGACCTCTCCATTTCGTTCTCTCTATGCTTCTTTCATTTCAATCTGATGGCATCTCTCCAAGTATGACTCAAAAACTTAGAAGGTCTTCTGTGACTCCTTTTAGGCTTTATTCCATTACACCAAAGCCCACCCACCAATCACTTTGCATTGGGTCCTTCCTCACCTTGGGTTTTTGCTGGGGTACCACGTCCTTGAGGCCACAAGAAATGCTGTGGTTTGATCTAGAGGATCTGTGAAGGCAAAACCTTAATCTCTTTGGAGGGCTTTTTGGCTGGCTGCTTGGTACTGTGAGACATCATCTTTGATTCCTCAGATCTTAAGAAAAGATTTTACAGTCACACCCTTGGCTTCACTTTTGGAACTTGGTTTTCCTAAAAGTGGCCTAAATTTGATCTTGGCTTAGAAGCCAATTCTTGCTGTTAATCTTCAAAAACAGCTAGTCCTGGCTCTTTTTTGCTGACTGCTTCTGCTTTCAGCTTTTCTCTTTCTTCTTGCAATTTTACTATAAGCAACAGGAAAAAAAAAACATTGAAGGCACTTTCAACACTCGGTTAGAAATCTCCTTAACCAAATCACCTAGCTCATTAGGTACATTTTCTACTTTCCACATTATTGCAGGCACAAGTACTGCTAAATTTTTTGCCACCACATAACAGAGGCTCTCCCTTTTCCTGTTCCTGGTATGATTTTCCTGTAAGCCTTTACTAGCAGCCTCCTCAAAGCCCAAAGTTCTATAGACGATGTATTCAAGGCACGTTAAGCTTTTATTAACCTGTTCCTCAAAGTCCTTACAGCTTTTTACACTGCACCCTGCTGAAATTGAAGGCCACTACCACATTTTAGTGTTCTGTTACATCAGCACCCCACTTCTACTACCAAAATCTTACTAGTTACCTATAGCTGTGTAATAAGCCACCTCAATTAAAACAATAAGCATCTATAGCTTCAATAGCTTCACATGCTTTCTGAGAGTCAGAACTTGGGAGCCTAAATTTAGACAGACGGTCAGCTCAGGGTCCTTCATGAGCTGCAGTCAAGGTGATGGGCAGTGTCTGTAAAATTTAAAGGTTCAACAGGGGCAAGATCTGCTTCTAAACTCACTCAGGTGGTCGTTGCAGCCCCTGTTTCTTATTAGCTGCTGCCACATGACTGAGTGTGTCTCCATCCATTGCCTGCCTATATTCCCAACACGGCAGCTGGCTTTCCATAGAATGAGTGGTCCAAGACAAAGAGCCCAAGATGGAAACCTCAGTCACTTATAACCTAATCTTGGACATGAGAAACTATCACTTCTGTCGCAATCTATTTTTCAAATAATGAATACCAGGAGGTAAGGCTCACTGGGGGCCATCTTGGTGGATGGCTAGCACATTGCCCTTCTGGAAGTCTAGCGGGATGGCAGCCATCAACAACTACTTACAAGAAAAATTAATAAGGGCTATTAAAAAACACATGGGAGAAGTTACCACCAGCTTACCCTCAGAAGTCAAGTTGTTGTGCCAGAGGAGGTGATGCGGACGTAATTTCGGGCTCGAAAGGGATGATTGAGATCTGTCAGACACATGGAAGAGCCTCAGCCTGCCTGAAGCTTCCTATGCATTTCTCTTTTTGCATATCCTACCTGCTTGGTAAATTCAATAACCCCAAAGCTCTTCCTAAGAGCAGCTATGGAACAACTTACTTTATTATCAATATTTTTGGAGGACACATTACCTTTTAACAGATGATTCAAAAGCATAATGGTCAATGACAAATGCTGTACTTGGAAATGCCTCTTGTAAAGGTCAAACTTAAGGAGGAAATATGGTGAATAAAAGGAAAGTACACCATTTGATAACAAGTGTGAAAATTGGAATAAATGCCCCTAATTTGGTAAACTACACAACTTTTCAACACATAATAGTGATTATTTAAATAAGAAGGCAAGAAAAAAGACAGAGATGAAGAAAGAAATGCTAACCAAAGGACCCTTCACATGAAACAGATGCAAAGCACCGTTTAAATAGTGGATGAAAAACTAGGTCAGGCACGCATCAATTCAGTTCAGTTCAGTCGCTCAGTCATGTCTGACTCTTTGCAAAATTACTTGTTCTTTTAACATTATAAGTGATACACCCTTATTACAAAAAATCTGTAAATAAGCATAAGAAAGTCACACACGACCTTAAAGTCTAGTGAAAATGAAAGTCACTCAGTCGTGTCCAGTTCTTTGCAACCCCATGGACTGTACAGTCCATGGAATTCTCCAGGCCCAGAATACTGGAGTGGGTAGCCTTTTCCTTCTCCAGGGGATCTTCTCAACCCAGGGATTGAACCCAGGGATTGAACCCAGGTCTCCTGCATTGCAGGTAGATTCTTTACCAGCTAAGCCACAAGGGAAGCCCAAGAATACTGGAGTGGGTAGCCTATCCTTTCTTCAGTGGATCTTCCCAACCCAGGAATCGATTCTTTATAACTAAGTTCTAGAGATAACCACTAATTGGATTATAGATTGTACCTTTTTAGACTGCTAGATAGACAGGTAGAGAGACATACACATACCACACACACATACATGTATGTATAGATGTGCATATATGTATATATGTGTGTGTGTAACTTTGGAAATATGTCATTTTGGAAATTGCTCTATGTTTTTCATGAATATAAAATTAATACACAATATTAAATTCATGTCCAGGTAGTGCTTTTTACAGTCTAAATATTATGGAGGAGTATGAGGTAGAAAGGTATGAGGTAGAAAGCAGAATTCACCTGTAATTCTTTTGTGCTCAGTTAGCTAAGTCATGTCTGACTCTTTGTGACCCTATGGATTGTAGCCCAGCAGGCTCCTTTGCCCATGGGATTCTCCAAGCAAGAATACTGGAGCGAGTTGCATTTCCTCCTCCAGAGAATCTTTCCAGCTCAGGGATCAAAACCCACATCTCCTGTGTCTCCTGCATTGGCAGGCAGATTCTTTACCACTGAGCCATCTGGGAAGTCCAGTCGGAAAAAAATACACTGCTTATTGTTGTTGTTCAGTCGCTAAGTTATATCTGACTCTCTGAGACCTCATGAATTGCAGCAAGCCAGGCTTCCCTGTCCTTTACTATCTCCTGGAGTTTGTTCAAACTCATGTTCATTCAGTCAGTGATGCCATCCAACCTTCTATCTGCTGCCCCCTTCTCCTCCTGCCTTCACTCTTTCCCAGCAACAAAGTCTTTTTCTTACAGGCACATTACATGCAAATATGATTTTAATGCAAAAATGGCTCATGTTGGTTTGTTAACTGCTTCTCTCATTTAAAAGTATATGGTGGCTATCTTCCTCTGTGGACACGTGTACACTGACAATATTCTGAATGACTACGGAGTTTCAGAATAGGTGTGTAGCATAACTTACGTAACCAATCCCTACAGATGAGCAATTATACTGCTCCCAATTTTCCATCATTGTCAACAAAGCTCAGTGTTGATACCTTTATGCACACACCTTTACATACTTAGCAGTTACTTCATCAAGATAAACCTCTAGAATTAGGTATGTTATGTCAAAAGAAATTCACTTTTGAAGAACTTCTATGCAGATCGCTGCATGTTCCACCATAAATGTTACGCCAATACCCTAATAACATAGGGTTATACCAACACCCTAACCAAGAGGGTACAAATGTCTCCAGCCACCACGTTCAGCATCTCTGAGTACTATAAGCTAATGCAGTCTTAACTTTCATATCATCCAACATCAAACAAACAATACATTAAGATAATACCCTTTAAAATGTTTAAAGATCATATGAACTTCTTCTTTGTGATTACACATCCATGCTTTTTGCTAAATTTTCATGGAAGTGTTCACTGTTTTTCTACTGATTTGTAAGTGCCCTCCCAACTAGATGCACACCATTTACATTTCTAACACCCTGGCAGCAAAATGTTATCAGCAAAACATAAATAAGAACTCAGAGTTGAAAAAAAAAAAAAGCCATGTTGAAATCTTCCTAAGGTGTGTGCTCAGTCATATCCAACTCTTTGCGACCCCAGGTACTGTAGCCCACCAGGCTCCTCTGTCCATGGAATTTTCCAGACAAGAGTACTGGAGTGGAATGCTGTTTCCTACTCCAGGGGGTCTTCCCAAACCAGGGATCAAACTTGCAACTCCTTCCTGCATTGGCAAGCAGATTCCTAACCACTGTGCTCCCTAGGAAGCCATATCATTCATTAATTCCACTTCTGGGTATTTATCCAAAGAAAATGAAAACACTAATTCAAAAAGATATATGCACCCCTACATTCATTACAGCATTATTTATAACAGCCACGATAGGCAAGCAACCTAAGCACCCACATACACACACAGACACAGACACACACACATATGTACAAATGTAAATAAATATATGATGCAATATTACTCAGCCATTCATAGGCTCTGCAACTGCTCAGCTGGTTACTCTTGTCATCTTTCTGGTAGAAGAGGAGACATGTATGGGGGGGAAGGAGAGAACCCAGGGATCGGCAAGAGTCACACAATTTTAAAAGTTTTTTAATCGTCTCAATTTTAAGTATCATGAAGCTGACCAAAAAATTAGCCAAATATAGAACTTCCTACTCCTTGGAAGGAAAGTTATGACCAACCTAGACAGCATATTAAAAAGCAGAAACATTACTTTGCCAGCAAAGTTCCATCTAGTCAAGGCTATGGTTTTTCCAATAGTCATGTATGGATGTGCGAGTTGGACTGTAAAGAAAGCTGAGCACCGAAGAATTGATGCTTTTGAACTGTGGTGTTGGAGAAGACTTTTGAGAGTCCCTTGGACTGCAAGGAGATCCAACCAGTCCACCTTAAAGGAGATCAGTGCTGAGTATTCATTGGAAGGACAGATGTTGAAGTTGAAACTCCAATACTTTGGCCACCTGATGTGAAGAACTGACTCATTTGAAAAGACCCTGATGCTGGGAAAGATTGAAGGCGGGAGGAGAAGGAGATGACAGAGGATGAGATGGTTGAATGGCATCACTGACTCAATGGACATGAGTTTGGGTTAACTCCGGGAGTTGATGATGGACAGGGAGGCCTGGCGTGCTGCAGTTCATGGGGTCACAAAGAGTCGGACACGACTGAGCGACTGAACTGAACTCAGCCATTAAAAAAGAATGAAATCTTGCCATTTGTGACAACATGGCTGGACCTAGAAGGTATTATGCTAAGTGAAATAAGCCAAAGAAAGCTATATGACATACGATTTCACTTATATGTGAAATTTTAAAAAAGGAACAAATAAATCAAGACAGAATCAGACTTAGATAAAGAGAAAAAACTGGAATTTGCCAGAGGGGTAAGGGTTGGGGAGAGCTGGGTGACATATGAAGGGGGTTAAGACATACAAAACTTCCAGTTATAAAATAAATAATTCATGGGGAAATAATGCACAACAAAGGGATTACAGTCAATAGTATTAAAACAATCTTGTTATAATGACAGTAACTAGGCCTATAATGGTGATCATTTCATAATGTACAAAAATATAAAAATCACTATGTTGTATACCTGAAACTAATACTGTATTGCAAGCCAATTTTACTTCAATAAAAAAATAATAATAATAAGGCAAACCACTTGTTCTCCACACACACACAAAAATAATAATAGAATTAAAAAATAAATGAATGGCTGAGAACAGTGATGTGCGTCTGTAGTCCCAGCTACTCAGGAGGCTGAGGCAGGAGGATCACTTGAGCCTAGGAGTTCTGAGCTGTAGTGCACTGTGCCAGTTTGGCATCCACACTAAGTTTGGCGTCACTATGATGACCTCCCGGGAGCTGGGGACCACCAGGTTGCCTAAGGAGGAGCGAACTGCCCCGGTCAGAAATGGAGCAGGAAAAACTCCCTTGATGATCAGTAGTGCGATAGTGCCTATGAATAGCCACTGCACTCCAGCCTGGGCAATAGCATAAGACCCCGTCTCTTTTAAAATTTTAAAAATTAAAAAAAATAAAAAATAAATGAGTGAATTGTTGATATGTGAATTATATCTCAATAAAGCTGTTAAAAACATCTTTCCAGAGCAATGTAAAGACAAGGTGGTCAACAAATGAGTAAAAGAGCAGCCTCAGCTCCATGAGTCCATAGAACAATGACAATATTTTTAAGCCCTCATAGAGGGGCTTTCTTTCCCTCACTATCTCATTCCCTAAAATACAGAAACAAAATGCTCATTGATTTGTACTTTACATATCTTTGGTCAGCAGTAATTCGTGCTGAGTGGTACAGGAAAAATAATAAGCTGTTGCTTGGGCCAGCTCCCAGGGTTAAGAATGTTTAAAGACTACTGGAGGGCTAAGATATTTGCAATGTCACTAAATTCAGTTTTGCAGTAGCATGAGTATTTAATTTAACTGAAGCACAGGCTCACACATACAGAAAACCACCATGAAGCTAGATAACAGACCATTTCCAAAAGAGAAGCAAAACAGGCTTATTTATAAGAACAAGTGCACGCCAAAGGCAGCAGTGCCCAGAGAATAGAGATGTAAAAATCTATCTCCCCAGAAGTACACAGTCCCCTGCCACTCCTCCAGGGTTTATAAAGTACTTCACACTGGCAGACTCCTCCATAATCATCATTAGCCATCCCCAAGAAGCCTAGAAGTTTCCATTTTTTGAAAGATTGGCCAGCCTCTTATATCAATGCATACCTTCCCCTAACAAGAGCCCTCCATTCAATAAAGGCCGAACCTCCAATAAGAGTACCTGTCATTTAAAGTCTGTGGTTTCTTGCTCCTGGCCCTCCACAATCAATGTACTACCAGAAACCAACCTGATGTTACACAAACCTTATATTCTGAAGTGCTTAAGAATGAAAGAAAATGCTAATGTGAAAAATGCCACCCGAGGCATAAAGGAAAAAAGTAATGAATTGGGAGGTGGGAAACTTGACCTTCAGTCTTGAATCTGCTGCCCCCAACCTGTGTGACCCTGGGCTAGTTAATTAACCACTCTGAATCTCAGTTCCTTTATCTGCAATAATGGGCTTCATGGTCATACTTGCACTGCCTATCTCATAAATTGTTGTCAGGTCAAATGAGATTAATGGCTGTCTAAACACTTCAACAACTGAAGTTCTATAAACATGGGAAAGAGTACTATAACACTTCTAATCTCTAAAGAGCTCTGGAGAAACATTGCTCAGGGCCATTTAAGTATAACACAGCTGTTTAAATATGAGAGCGAGGAAGTGAATTCCTCTGAGGGAAAAATATTAATCCAAGTCACCTCTCCTTACATCCATTTCATAACTCATTGAAACCAAGCTGATTATGCCGTAGATGCCAAAGACCGAGGTGTGAAAGGAAATAAGAGAAAATGTCCTTGATTTAGACTGATGAAATCGCTTCCATGTGAAACTCTACAGAGTTTGTCTGGCTTGACATTTTTGTTGTTGAGTGTGTTGCTTTTGTTTATTATCACAGAAAGCACTGATGTAAAATATTTAGTTCCTTTTGGGGTTTGGGCATACCTATATTTTTCTAGGGAAAAAAAAACACAAAACCCTGGGGAGACTAAATTTTCATAGCCAGGCACAGCCATTCTCTAGTGGAATTTAAAGGAATCCTGTGAGGTAAGACAAAAATCATCAACACACTGATTTGGTATTCCGCAAATGTATAACCTCCGAAATTTCAAAGTCAGGGACTGATTTCTTCCCACTGAGTGGAGACTGAGAAAGGAACCAGTACGTGTTTCAAATGTATTAGCCGGGTCTCACGGCTCTAGGCAGAGGCCTACCAACTGCCCACAACTGTGTGCGACTTCACAGGCTGTCAGCAGAGACCACCAGCAGAGCCAAAGGCATAGTCAATTCAGACACAAACAAGGGGCCCAAGAATGAAGCCTGGAATCCTGATGTAGATGATATTCCTTGTTCCACCCACTTTGGTAGGGGAGTGGAGAAGTCAGGAGACATTCTGACACGCTAAATCACGTGTGGTATATAGACAGTGCAGAATTAATCAACTTTAAAACAAAAATTTCAATCTACCAGCTTTTCTCCTCTTTTCCTCCTGTGTCAGATTCTTTATGAGAACAGTCCCCAGCCTTCTGTCTCCATTTACCCACCCTACTCTGCCCCTATGGCATGCCACACTGCCTGCGGGTCCTTCCCCTGGAGACAGCCCCTTCTCTCGACTCCTCTGATGCCCCACGCACCCTGGCATTCCACCTACCCTCCTACTCCATCTTCCCCTCCCTCTCCTGGGCTTCCCAGGTGGCACTAGTAGTAAAGAACCTGTCTGCCAACGCAGGGAAGATCACTTGGAGAAGGGAATGGCAACCCACTCCAGTATTCCTGCCTGAAGAATCCCATGGACAGAGGAGCCTGGCAGGCTACAGTCCACAGGGTTACAAAGAGTCGGACATAACTGAAGCAACTTAGCACTCCCTCTTCTGGGTCTCAAGGACCCCAGTCCCCTGAATTCTGCTTTGTGCACCATCCACTATCCACACGCCCTTAGACACCTGCGCTCTTCTGTGCTCTCTGTTCAGCTGTATGTACAATTCCCCACCACCTCTCTTGTGAAGATCAAGCCCATATTTCCACTTGCCTGCTCTATATTCCCATTTATCTCCTCAGCCCCTTTATATCCAAGGTGGAACCTAACACCTTTCCTACAAAAACCAGACTCCTGTCCCCAGACTTCTAAGTTATTCTTCTTAGAATTATTATTATTATTCTCATTTTCATAAAAGCCATCCTTTTAGACCTACCACGCTTAAAAGTTTCCAAGTCCCAGAAATGGCTCAAGATGTCCCTCATATTCACTGCTTCCTTTGTATCCTTATGCAAAGATGTTGCAGTAACTTATGTGGATTCTTGTTACCATGATCTTCTGACTCTCAAAAAATTCTGCATCACAGTACCAGATAATTCTTCCTGAAGTAATGTATGTTACATGACCACTGGGTGGTTGTGGACCCTAAAGAAGACAGAACGCCAAAGAATTGATGCCTTCCAACTGCGGTGCTGGAGAAGACTCCTGAAAAGTCCCTTGGACAGCAAGGAGATCAAACCAGTCAATCCTAAGGGAAATTGACCCTGAATATTCATTGGAATCACTGATGCTGAAGTTGAAGCTCCAGTATTTTGGTCATCTGATGAGAACAGTCAATTCACTGGAAAAGTCCCTGATGCTGGAAAAGACTGAGGGCAGAAGGAGAAGAGGATGTCAAAGGATGAGAGAGCTGGATGGCATCACCAATGCAAGTGACATGAACTTGGGCAAACTTTGGGAGATGCTGAGGGACAGGGAGGCCTGGTGTGTGGCAGTCTATGGGGTCACAAAGAGTTGGACACAACTGGGCAACTGAACACCATGTGTGTTATCACAGCCTTGTTCAAAAATTGTCACTGCTTCTGCTTTCCTGATTCCTAATCTGGAAATTCCTAATTTCCTTTCTAGATGCCTAATCCTAACATCTAAGCTTCTCTATAATCTAGCCTTATCGCTGCTAAAACCCTCTACAGTCACAGTATTCAGAAGAGTTTGGATTCTTGTCTTCCTAAACTTCCTGAACAATAAACTGTGGGAAATTCTGAAAGAGATGGGAATACCAGACCACCTGACCTGCCTCTTGAGAAATCTGTATGCAGATCAGGAAGCAACAGTTAGAACTGGACATGGAACAACAGACTGGTTCCAAATAGGAAAAGGAATACATCAAGGCTGTATATTGTCACCCTGCTTATTTAACATATATGCAGAGCACATGAGAAACGCTGGGCTGGAGGAAGCACAAGCTGGAATCAAGATTGCCGGGAGAAATATCAATAACCTCAGATATGCAGATGACACCACCCTTATGGCAGAAAGTGAAGAGGAACTAAAAAGCCTCTTGATGAAAGTGAAAGAGGAGAGTGGAAAAAGTTGGCTTAAAGCTCAACATTCAGAAAACTAAAATCATGGCATCTGGTCCCATCACTTCATGGGAAATAGATGGGGAAACAGTGCAAACAGTGGCTGACTTTATTTTTTGTGCCTCCAGAATCACTGCAGATGGTGATTGCAGCCATGAAATAGAAAGACTCTTTGGAAGGAAAATTATGACCAACCTAGACAGCATATTAAAAAGCAGAGACACTACTTTGTCAACAAAGGTCCATCTAGTCAACGCTATGGGTTTTTCCAGTAGCCATGTAAGGATGTGAGAGTTGGACTATAAAGAAAGCTGAGTGCCAAAGAATTGATGCTTTTGAACTGTGGTGTTGGAGAAGACTCTTGAGAGTCCCTTGGACTGCAAGGAGATCCAACCAGTCCATCCTAAAGGAGATCAGTCCAGGGTGTTTATTAGGATTGATGTTGAAGCCATCTGATGTGAAGAGCTGACTCATTGGAAAAGACCCTGATACTGGAAAAGATTGGGGGCAGGAGGAGAAGGGGATGACAGAGGATGAGATGGCTGGATGGCATCACTGACTCAATGGACACGAGTGTGGGTGGACTCTGGTAGTTGGTGATGGACAGGGAGGGCCTGGCATGCTGCAGTTCATGGGGTTGCAAAGAGTCGGACACGACTGAGCAACTGAACTGAACTGAACTTCCTAAACTTGCCTTGAAGTTTCTCCCTCCATCCACAATGCTGTCTGGTCCCTACCTCTCTATCCTCACAGCACGTCCACCTGTCAAAGTCACAGCTTTCTCCAGCACCTAGCTTAAACTACTTCACCATGAAATGTGTCCTGAATCCTCTTGTAAAAAATGTCTCATATGCAAAAGTATTCTGCACCATCCCTGGGGCTTTTACCACGGTCTACAACAATGAAGTGCACATTTTCTCTCCTATTTTTGATCACGAGTCTCCCAAAGGGAGACTCAGCATCATGGTTTGCTGAAAAGAGCATGAACTTTGAAACTAAAACAACCGGGGTGTGTGTACACTGGCACTGCTAAGTGACCCTGAATCACTCCGATTCTAGTTCCATCATCTGTTAAAAAAAAAAAAACAACTCTGAAAATTACTGTGAATTGGCTTGCTTACCTCGAGGATGGCCAACTTATGGCCCCCAGGCCAAAACAACCCACCACTTGCTTTCAGAAATAAAGTTTTATTGGAACACAACCATGTTCACCTATTTCTTGGTATGTACTTTCAATGGCTGATTTGCACTATGAAGATCAAGATGAGTAGCTACAACAGAGACCACATGGCCCGCTAAGACCGAATTACTTGCAATCTAGCCCCTTAGAGACAAAGGCCCCCACCTCTACCTCCATTTTGCTCTCTTTTCAGGTGGAATAGTTAGAGACAGTGAGGGACGGGGAGGCCTGGTGTGCTGCAGTCCATGAGATCCAAGAGTCAGACACGACTTAGCAACTGAACAGCAACAGTTAGAAATGTTTTCCAGATTTTCCTGAATTGGTGGGATGGAGGAGAGGAGAAGGAGTTAATTAGGTTCCACTAATTAGATATATTCATGGAAGATGTTCGAGAAGGTATAAGTAAGACGGGGATCATTTCTGACTCCTTCTTGACTGCTCACTGCTGTCAAGGAAGGTCATGGAAACATGAGACCTTTCATCCTCAGCAGCATCCCAGCACCCCTTCTCCAGCTTCCTGAATGTCCAGAAGCAGCAACGGTGGCAGCCGTAGTGGCTTTCCGGTCCCAGGTTCCCCGTGCTGGGACGGCAGCTGCAGGGGTGCACTCTGAGCATGGGTCCAGACTGTTCTGGAAACCTTTCCATGTGGCTGACCTGTGTTTTATTTTTTTTAAGCACCTAACTCTCTGTATTAAATCCATTCTTGTTTAAAACTTATGGCCAAGTTTCTGTGTCTTCTACTGCCCTCTAACTGACCCAGAGCCAAGTGATAAATACCTAGTTGAGTTACTGACGCATGAATAACATTTCTGTGAGCGTGCTTTATAAACAGTCAAACTAATGCTTTCTGGGAGTCTTCATCTCCTTCCCCATATTCTGCCCCCACTCACTTCCAACCTAGCACAGGGCCTCCCAGGCCTGCAGCCCACTGTCATCTCTCTTCCCTTCCCACTGTGCTTAAAAAGCTTCATCTCTCCTTCCAGCATCAATAACCACACAGATCAAAGGATAACTTACTTGGAGATAGGGACCTTTGGAAAGTTGATACAAAGCAAAATCTCCAGAGTAACATTCATCCACTAAATTTTCAAAGAAATTTCTGAGACTTATGGGCCTGTTGAATTGTATCTCTGGACCTCCAGGTTTTGCCTTCATATGCCAATGAATGTCCAAACCTGTATCTCAAGCCAGAACATTCTTGTCAGGTTAGGACTAATGTATGCACTTCTTACCGGCAACCCAAACTCAACATGTCCCCTCGTGCTTTTATCTCTTCGCTGCTCTTCTTTCTCTGGTATTTACATGTAAGCAAATGATGTTAGATCTCCCAAAGGTGTGGGCATCATTCAGACACCTTTCCTTCCTTCTCCATAGAAAAATACCAGGTTCTGACAATTCTAATACATCCCTCATTGCTTTTCAATCTATCTGCATCCCCATCTCAGTTATCAGTAATTTGTCCAGCCACCCCCATCTCTAATCAAGATTGTTGCAGAAGGCATCGAATTGGCCTCTCTGCTTCTACTCTGCCCCCTTCAATCCATTAAAACATGTATAGCAAATTTAATTATGCCTTTCCTCTGTTTAAAACCTCACCATCAGCCTGCCCCATGCCTCCCTGAAATGTCTCTATTCCGCCCCACCACATGAGCCACAGTTCCCAGAGTTTCAGTCTTTGTCCCTCCTCCAAAGAGTTCATGCCACTTCCTCCTCATAATGTCCTTCCTCACTTTTTTATTTCCTACTGCCACTCCCTTCTACTCCATCTCTTCCTGTCTCTACACACACACACACACACACAAACACACACACACACACACACACACACTCCGGCTTGGTGAGTCCCTCATCCTTCCATTCTCAGCTTAGATGTCATTTAATTCCCTTATTCATCTAATGTTTACTGAGCCTCTATTATATGCCAACCACAGGGCTAGCCCTAGAGACAGAGCAATAAAAACACAGTCACTATTCTTGTCCTGACAAAGCTAATCTTATTGGGACATTAGATCAACAATGACCAGTATGGTGATCTCCCAACTGCTTGCAGTCAATCCCAGGCTTGTAGGATCTCCCACCCTGGGACCCAAAACCCACACCTGTGCTCCCCCAGCCTTTGTGTCATCCATCTTCCCCATCTTTGCCTATAAACTCTTTGTAGGCAGGACTGTGTCTTACCTGCCTCTATTTATTATTGACAGCTGGTACTGTATCTGGCATCCAGGAATTGTTTCGGGGTCCCCAACCTCCAGGATCTAATGCCTCACGATCTGAGGTGGGGCTGATGTAATCAAAGTAGAAACAAAATGCACAATACATATAATGCTCTTGAATCATCCCTAAACTGTCCTCCCCAACCCCTAGTCCACAGATGGAAAAATTGTCTTCCATGGAACTAGTCCCTGGGGCCAAAAAGTTTGGAGACCCCTGCCATAGTAAATCCCCATTGATTAATGAAGATTCAGTCAATGAATATCAGCTGAAAAATTCAGTTCTGCTTAGGAGGGGCCCTATAAGGCAAACAGAATGGAAACAACTGCAGTGTGTGTTGATGGGGGAGGTTCCTCACTTTTTGCTTGTCTGGGCTCTGCCAACTCCTCAACTCATAAGTAACAGGCTTCTAACTAACACCAGACTTGCTGGCTGCATTTTGTGTTAAGCAGCTATTCCCAGCAGTCTGTCCTGCCTCCAGGGTAAATACCGGTGTGCTCAACTGTGAACCCAATTAGAGGCACCTCCCTCCATCCCTGTGACTCTGGGGGCCTCAGGAGGCCAGTGACCAAGCTGGGCCTTTGGTCCCTGGAAGCTGAACAACACAGAAGACAGGTAAGCACCAGGAGCTCAGCTGCCAGGAGAGGCCTGGGAGCTTTACTCCAAGTTCCCTGCTTCTTCCTGCATAACTACCCCCACCTCTCTTACTGCTGGGGTCCCCAACCTCTGGGATCTAATGCCTGACGCTCTGAGGTGGAGCTGATGTAACCATAATTGAAACAAAGTGCATAGTGAATGCAATGCCCTTGAATCATCCCGAAACCATCCCCGCTACCCCCGACACCCCACCCGTGGAAAAGCTGTCTTCCATGAAACCAGTCCCTGGTGCCAAAAATGTTGGGAACCATGTTACTGTGTTAAACAGGTGGAGGATGGGGAGAAAACCAAAGAAAAACCACACCCTCCTTCATGAAAAGTAATAAATCAAGTTGAATAAGTGCCAATAAGATTTTCTTGAATCTATGAAATACAAGTGAACAATTGTGGAGTGCCTGTTTGGGGCCCAGGTCTAACCTCTTGATATGCATTAAATCATTTAATCTTCTCAAGGTTTCTAGGAGGCGAGGATCATTATTATCTCATCTCCAGATTAGTGTCCAAAGGTCCAGTGAGATTAAGAAGCCTCCCTTGGGAGTCCCACCGCCACCCCCAGTCAGTGAGGGATGCAGCAGGAGGCAAAGCTGTGGGCTGACTCAGAGCCCAGGGTGAGCAGCTCTGCCCTGATTTCTGACTTCCCCAGGAAGAGGGAGGTTTAGGGGCAGGAGCAGACACAATCCCCCTGTTAAGGGGCAGCCCCTCAGTCTGGCCAGTTATCACCAGGCAGTAATGACCTGTTTCCAAATCTTCCTATTTTTCAAAAGAAGGTGGAAGTCTAGATTTTTTTTTTTAAAGTGGAGATGAGGAAAGGAAGGGATCACAGGATGCTTTAGCCAGAGGGACTGAGAGGAGTACAATAACAATAACTGAGATGTGCTTAAGACGGAGGAAGAGATTTGGAAGGGAAACCCTGCATATCTAGTTTGGACCTGCTGAGTTTCTGGTGTTCAAGCTGCCAAGGAGACAGTAAGATCTCTGAGGCTGGAGCTGTGGACCCGAGATGCAGATAATAGAGAAGGCTCTGGTTACTTTGTTATCTGGCTACCCCCACCCCAGGCCTCAATTCCCCATATAAAAGGAGGAAAAACACTTTTAAACACCCCATCTCGTTTGTTCTGAGGATGGAGAAAACACCAGGTTGCTGTTAGTTTCCTGAGGCTGCCGTAACAGAGTGCCACAAACTGATGGACAGAAACGGACTGTCTCACAGTTCTGGAGGCCCGAAGTCTGAGATCAAGGAGTCAGCAGGCTTCTGTTTCCTCTGAACGCTCTAGGGAACCATCAGCTCCAGGCTATTCTCCTAACTTCTCCTAGCTCCATGGTTTGCAGCAGCATAAATCCAGTCTTTACACGGTGCTCTGTGTATGTGTCTGTGTCCAAGTGTTTCTTTTTATAAGGACACCAGTGGTATTGGATTAGGGGCCCACTTTCCTCCACTAACCTCCTCTTAACTAATTATATTTACCACAGACTCTAAGACTCTATTTCCAAATAAGGTCACCACTGGGAATACCTTAAGATAAATGCTAAAGAGAGTTCTCAAGCAGAAATGAAAAGATGTTAGTTAATAGCATAAAAACATATGAAAGTATATAATTCCCTGGTAAAAGAAATTATATAGTCAAATTCAAAATACTCTAATACTGTAAAGGTGATGTGTAAATTACTTAATTCTAGTACAAAAATTTTTTTAATGATTTAAAATAACCATAGGTACAATGATTTAGTGGATACACATGTATCCACTGTAATATAAGAAGATGTAAATTGTGACATCAAAAACATAAAATGGAGGGGGGTTAGTAAAACGGTATAGATTTTGTATGTGATCATTTTAAAAAAACACTGTTATAAGATGTTTTATGTAAGTCTTACGGTAACCTCAAGGCAAAAAACCATTATCAGTTCAGTTCAGTTCACTCAGTCGTTTCTGACTCTTTGCAACCCCATAGACTGCAGCACGCCAGGCTTCCCTATCACCAACTCCCGGAGTTTGCTCAAATTCATGTCCACTGAGTCAGTGATGCCATCCAACCATCTGATCCTCTGTCGTTTCTCCTCCCGCCTTCAATCTTTCTCAGCATCAGGGTCTTTTCCAGGGAGTCAGTTCTATGCATCAGGTGACCAAAGTATTTGAGTTTCAGCTTCAACATCAATCTTTCCAATGAATATTCAGGACTGATTTCCTTTAGGATTGACCGGCTGGATCTCCTTGCCGCCCAAGGGACTCTCAAGAGTCTTCTCCAACACCACAGTTCAAAAATATCAATTCCTCAGCACTCAGCTTTCTTTATAGTCCAGCTTTCACATCCATACATGACTACTGGAAAAACCATAGCTTTGACTAGACAGACCTTTTTTGACAAAGTAATATCTCTGCTTTTTAATATGCTGTCTAGGTTGGTCATTGCTTTTCTTCCAAGGAATAAGTGTCTTTTAATTTCATGGCTGCAGTCACCATCTGCAGTGATTTTGGAGCCCAGAAAAATAAAGTCATCCACTGTTTCCCCATCTATTTCCCATGAAGTGATAGGACTGGGTGCCATGATCTTAGTTTTCTGAATGTTGAGTTTTAAGCCTACTTTGCACTCTCCTCTTTCACTTTTATCAAGAGGCTCTTTAGTTCTTCTTCACTTTCTGCCATAAGGGTGGTGTCATCTGTGTATCTGAGGTTATTGATGTTTCTCCTGGCAATCTTGATTCCAGCTTGTGCTTCATCCAGCCTGGCATTTCACATGATGTACTCTGCATATAAGTTAAATAAGCAGGGTGACAATATACAACCTTGATGTGCTCCTTTCCCGATCTGGAACCAGTCTGTTGTTCAGTGTCTGATTCTAACTGTTGATTCTTTGCCTGCATACAGATTTCTCAGGAGGCAGGTCAGGTGGTCTGGTAGTCCCATCTCTTGAAGAATTTTCCACAGTTTGTGGTGATCCACACACTCAAAGGCTTTGGCATAGTCAATAAAGCAGAAATAGATGTTTTTCTGGAACTCGCTTGCTTTTTCGATGATCCAATGGATGCTAGCAATTTGAACTCTGGTTCCTCTGCCTTTTCTAAAACCAGCTTGAACATCTGGAAGTTCATGGTTCACGTATTGCTGAAGCCTGGCTTCGAGGATTTTGAGTATTACTTTGCTAGTGTGTGAGATGAGTGCAATTGTGCAGTAGTTTGAACATTATTTGGCATTGCCTTTCTTTGGGATTGGAATGAAAACTGACCTTTTCCAGTCCTGTGGCCACTGCTGAGTTTTCCAAATTTGCTGGCATATTGAGTGCAGCACTTTCACAGCATCATCTTTTAGGATTTGAAATAGCTCAACTGGAATTCCATCATCTCCATTAGCTTTGCTCATAGTGATGCTTCCTAAGGCCCACTTGACTTCACATTCCAGGATGTCTGGCTCTAGGTAAGTGATCACAGCATTGTGATTATCTTGGTCGTGAAGATCTTTTTTGTACAGTTCTTCTGTGTATTCTTGCCACCTCTTCTTAATATCTTCTGTTTCTGTTGGGTCCATACCATTTCTTTATTGTGCCCACCTTTGCATGAAATGTTCCCTTGGTATCTCTAATTTTCTTGAAGAGATCTCTAGTCTTTCCCATTCTATTGTTTTCCTCTATTTCTTTGCAGTGATCAATGAGAAAGACTTCCTTATCTCTCCTTGCTATTCTTTGGAACTCTGCATTCAAATGGGTATATCTTTCTTTTTCTCCATTGCCTTTCACTTCTCTTCTTTTCTCAGCTATTTGTAAGGTCTCGTCAGACGACCATTTTGCCTTTTTGCATTTCTTTTTCTTAGGGATGGTCTTGATCTCTGCTTCCTGTATGATGTCATGAACCTCCATCCATAGTTCTTCAGGCACACTGTCTATCAGATCTAATCCCTTGAATCTATTTGTCACTTCCACTGTAAAATCATAAGGGATTTGATTTAGGTCATACCTGAATGGTCTAGTGGTTTTCCCTACTTTCTTAAACCTAAGTCTGAATTTGGCAATAAGGAGTTCATGATCTGAGCCACAGTCAGCTCCCAGTCTTGTTTTTGCTGACTGTATAGAGCTTCTCCATCTTTGGCTGCAAAGAATATAATCAATTTGACTTTTGGTATTGACTATCTGGTGATGTCCATGTGTTGAGTCTTTTCTTGTGTTGTTTGAAGAGGGTGTTTGCTATGACCAGTGCGTTCTCTTGGCAAAACTGTTAGCCTTTGCCCTGCTTCATTCTGTACTCCAACACCAAATTTGCCTGTTACTCCAGGTATTTCTTGGCTTCCTACTTTTGCATTCCAGTTCCCTTTAATGAAAAGGACATCTTTTGGGGTCTTAGTTCTAGAAGGTCTTGTAGGTCATCATAGAGCTGTTCAACTTCAGCTTCTTCAGCATTACTGGTTGGGGCATAAACTTGGATTACTGTAATATTGAATGGTTTGCTTTGGAAATGAACAGAGATCATTCTGTCATTTTTGAGATTGCACCCAAGTACTGCATTTTGGACTCGTATTGACTATGAGAGCTACTCCATTTCTTCTGAGGGATTCTCGTCCACAGTAGTAGATATAATGGTCATCTCAGTTAAATTCACCCATTCCAGTCCATTTTAGTTCACTGATTCCTAAAATGTCAATTTTCACTCTTTCCATCTCCTGTCTGACCATTTCCAATTTACCTTGATTCATGGACCTAACATTCCAGGTTCCTACTATAGATACACAAAGTAGAAGCAGAAATATAAACACACCACTAAAGAAAAATCATTAAATCACAAGGGAAGACAGCAAGAGAGGAACAAAGGAACTACTAAATGCTCAGAAAATAATAACAGGATGGCAAGTCCTTGCATGTGTGCCTGCAAGCTAAGTCATTCAGTTGTATCCAACTCTTTGTGATCCTATGGACTGTGGATCCTCTGCCAGGCTCCTCTGTCCATGGATCCTCCAGGCAAGAATACTGACGTGGGTTGCCATGCCCTCCTCCAGAGAATCTTCCTGACCCAGGGATCAAACCCACATCTCTTAAGTCTCTTGCATTGGCAGGTGAGTTCTTTACCACTAATGCCACTGGGGAAGCCCAATAAGTCTTACCAATTCATGATTCGCTTATATGTAAATGGATTAAATTCTCCAATCAAAAGACATAGAGTAACTGAATGGGTTAAAAAAAAAAAAAAAAAGACCCAACTATACTCTGCCTGCAAGGAGATCCAACCAGTCCATTCTAAAGGAGATCAGCCCTGGGTGTTCTTTGGAAGGAATGATGCTAAAGCTGAAACTCCAGTACTCTGGCCACCTCATGTGAAGAATTGACTCATTGGAAAAGACTCTGATGCTGGGAGGGATTGGGGGCAGGAGGAGAAGGGGATGACAGAGGATGAGATGGCTGGATGGCATCACAGACTCGATGGACGTGAGTCTGAGTGAACTCCGGGAGTTGGTGATGGACAGGGAGGCCTGGCGTGCTGCGATTCATGGGGTTGCAAAGAGTTGGACACAACTGAACAACTGAACTGAACTGAACTGAATACTCTGCCTACCAGGAACTCATGTCAGTTTTAAGAATGCACATAGGCTGAAAGAGAAGGGAGGAAAAAGATATTCCACAAAAATGGAAACCAAAAGGGAGCAGGTTTTGTTAAGCTCCACTTACAGACAAAATGGAGTTTAAGTCAAAGATTGTAACAGAGACAAAGAAGCTAATAACATAAGCTAATAACAAAGGGATCAGTTTAGCAAGAGTATATAATAACTGTAAGTACATATGCACCCAACATAAAGTGCATGAACATATGAAGCAAACACTAAGAGATATGAAGGGAGTAATAGACAACAATACAGTAATAGTAGGGGACTTCAATACTCCACTTTCAGCAACGGATAGATCATACAGACAGGAAATCAGTAAGCAAACTCTGAACTTAAACTACACATAATAAAATAGACCTAAAATACATATATATTCTAGCCGGCAGCAGCAGAATGCGCAACCTTCTCAAGTGCGTATATTATCCAAGGCAAATCATATCTTAGACAACAAACAGGCCTTAAGAAATTTAGGAAGATTAGTATCATATCTAGTATCTCTTCCAAATCAATGGTATGAAATCAATAACAGCAGTAAAGCTGGAAAATTCATGAATATGTGGAAATTAACACATTTCTGAATTGCCAGTGGGTCATGAAAGAACTTAAAAGGGGAATCAAAAAAAAAATCTTGAAACAAACAAAAATGGAAATACTACATACCAAAACCTATGGGATGTAGCAAAAGCAGTTCTAAGAGAGAAGGTTATAGTAACAAACGCTGTATTAAGAAACAAGAAAGATTTAAAATAAACAACCTAACTTTATACCTCAAGAAAATAGAAAAAGAACAACTAAGTCCAAAGTTAGAAGGCAGAGAATAACAATGATCAGAATGGAAGTAAATGAAACAGAGACTGCATTAATAGAAAAGATAAACAAAATGAAAAGCTGGTATTTTGAAAAGATGAACAAAATAGACAAACTTTAGCTAGACTAAGAAAAAAAAAAAAAAGGAGAGGCACAAACAAGCAAAATCAGAAATGAAAGAGCAAACATTACAACTGATACTACGAAAACAAAAGGATCATAAGAGACTACTGTGAGCAGTTATACACCAACAAATTGAATAACCAAGAAGTAAAGGATTAATTCATAGAAACATACAACCTTCCAAGACTAAGTCATAAAAAAAAAAAAAAAACAGAAAATCTGAACAGACCAGTAATGAGTCAGGGTATTGAATTAATAATCAAAAATCTCCCAAAAAAAAAGCCCAAAATCAGATGGTTTCACTGGTGAATTCTACCAAATACTTGAAGAATTTATATCAATGCTTCTTAAACTCTTCTAAAAAATTAAGAAGAGGGGACCCTCCCAAAATTGTTTTACAAGGGCACCATTACCCTGGTATCAAAGGCCAACAAGGACACTGCAAGAAAATAAAATGGCAAGTCAATATTCCTCATAAACATAGATACAAAAATCCTCAACATAATACTAGCAAAGTGAATTCAAAAGCACACTGAAAGAACCACAAACCACAATCCAGGGATTTATCACTGGATGCAAGGATGGCTAAACACATGCAAATCAATAAATATGCTACAACACATTAACAGAATAAAGAATAAAATCATAGGATCATTTCAATAGATGCAGAAGACGCATTCAGCAAAATTCAACATTCATTCATGATAAAAAAAAAAAAAACTCAACAAAGTAGGTACAAAAGGAATGTATCTCAACATAATAAAGGACATGTATAACAAGCCCACAACTAAAATCATACTCACCAGTGAAAAGCTGAAAAGACTCCTTCCAAGGTCAAGAAAAAAAAAGTCTATTCAACATAGTACTTGAGGTCCTAACAGGACCTCAATTGTTCTAACCAGAACAATTAGCAAAATAAACAAATAAATAAAAAGGAACTCACAATGGGGAGGAAAAAGTAAAACTGTTTCTGTTTGCAGTTGACACAATCTTATATATAGTATAAGACTCTAAAGACTCCACCTAAAATCTATCAGAATTAATAAAAACATTCAGAAAAGTTGCTGAATATAAAATCAACACACAAAAATCAGTTACATAAGAGAAGAAAACAAACCCATTTATGATAGCATCAAAAATAATAAAATATCTAGGAATAAATTTAACAAAAGAAGTAAAAGACCTGTACACTGAAGACTATAAGACATCAATGAAAGCAATGGAGGAAAACATGAGTAAATGGAAAAGAAAAGATTTCAAGTTCATGGATTGGAAAATATACAACTACCCAAAATGATTTACAGATTCAATGCAATCCTTATCAAAACTCCAATGGTATTTTTCACAGAATTAGGAAAGAACAATCCTAAAATTCATATGGAAGCAGAAAAGACCTAGGAGACTCAAAGCAATCTTGAGAAAGAAGAAAAAGCTGGAGGCATCACAATTCTTGATTTTACCCTGCTTTAGAAAAATAATAGTAATCAGAACAGGTACCGGCAACAAACACACAGACTAATGGAACAAAACAGAGAGCCCAGAAGCAGGCCCACACATACACAGTCAACTAATCATCGACAAGGGGACCAGGAACACACAATGGGTAAAGGATAATCTCTTCAATAAATGGCACTGGGAAAACTGGGATCTACATCCAAAGAATGAAACCGATTCCTCTCTTACACTGCTCACAAAAATTAAATGGAAATGGATTAAAGACAAATGTAAAACCTGAAACCATAAAAATCCCAGAAGAAAATATAGGGGACATGCTCTTTGACACTGTTCTAGGCAATGATTTTTATTTTTTATTTTTTTGGATATGACACCAAAAGCACAGTCAATAGCAGCAAAAATAAATAAGTGAGACTACGACGAACTAAAAATCCTGTGTACAACAGGGAAATAGTCAATAAATGAAAAAGTAACCCACAGAACAAGAGAAATTATTTACAAATTATATCTTATAAGGGACTAATATCTAAACTATACAAGGAACCCACACAACTTAATAGCAATAATAATAATCCAATTTAAAAATGGACAACGAGCCTAAATAGACATTTTTCAAAGAAGACATTCATGTGGCCAATGGATACATGAAAAGATGCTGGACATCACTAATCACCAGGGAAATGCAAATCAAAATCCCAATGAGGAATCAATTAACATCTGTCAGAATGGCTCTCATCAAAAAAAAAAAAAAAAAAAAAAAGAGAGATAACAAGCACTGAAGAGGATGTGGAGAAAAGGAAACCTTTGTACATTATTAGTAGGAATGTAAACAAATAAATAGAAAACAGAATATTATTCAGCCATAAAAAGAAGGAAACCCTGCCATTGGTGACAACGTAAATGAACTGGAGGACATTTCACTAAGTGAAATAAGCCAGACACAGAAAGACAAATATTGTATGACATCACTTATATGTGAAATCTGAACTCAGAACAAAAGAATAGAACAGTGGCTGTTGGGGGGAAAGTGAAGAGATATTGGTCAAAGGGTACAAACTCTCCGTTATAAAATAACTAAGTTCTGGAGATCTATGTATGGCATAATGACTATAGTTAAATAATACTATATTATACGCCTGAGATTTGCTCACAGAATACATCTCAAGCATTCTCATCACACACAAAAAGTAACCATGTGAGGTGACAGATGTTTAATTAATTTTGCTATGGCAAATACTTCACACTGTACAACCAAATCAAATGATCATGTTGAGTTTTTTATACACATACACAATTTGATCAATTATACCTCAATAAAACTGGAAGAAGAAAAGTGGCTCTTCTGTCTTAGTGCCTAGGATGCCTTACAAGTCTATTTTTTCCCCATTTTCCCCATCAGAGACCCTCTTCCAAATTGATGGTCCTCAAGAGAAGCCCAGGATAGAATATATTGGAGCAGCTACCCTTTGAGCTCTTTAAATCTAATGAAACATCAAAACTCTGATTTTTATAAGAGCATCGGTTCTGAAATCCTGGCAGAGTCACTGTGACCAGTGATCCTACCTAGTGCTGTCTTAGAGGCTAGTAGTGTTAACTCCAGCTTTTACAATCAAGATATTTGCCATGCATGCTCACACTGTTTAAATAAACATATACCCTCAACAACATCCTTTTGGAATAAACCTAAAAGACTCAGTATAGTATCAGAGTCAAAGTTAAGCTCCAGCACTTACCATCTGTATAACCCAGGACAAGCCACCTAACTCTTTGCTGTCTCAATTTCTTCGTGTATAAAATAACAATAGCTACAACCTAGGATTACTGTGAAGATCAGATTAAAGCAATACAAAGCATTTAGGATTGTGGTTGGAATACAGTAAGTGATCAGTAGATAGTAACAGTTAATTTTGCTATTTTTATGACTGTTATTATTATACAATGATGGGTCTACACCCATTAATTCATCTAGACTCTCCATGAATACACTGAATAATGAAAACCACTCTCTAAAAAAATATTTTGTCAAGGTGTATGCTGTTCATGGCAGCTAAGATGTGTTGCCATGGCCACAGAAAAGTAGTAGTTCCAATTAAAGAACACAAACCTTAGTGACTTAAGAGTTAGAGACTAAAGAACAAGTTCCCCAGAAGAAAGAAGTTATCTCTTCACTTACAGATATTTGTTTGTTTGTTTTTTAATTCCAGAAGTCTGACTGGTGCTATTATGTTAAAAACAGTATTCTTTTCTCATTAATTCTTTTCAATTGTAAAGGTTAATATTTCTTCAAAGTAAACAGGCTATTATCATACCAAGCAATGTAACATTTACTTGAACACCAAAGGAGTCCCTTATTTGAAAGGCTTCAACAAATCAATAGAAGGCACAAACAATCTTAGAAAACAATGAGGAAAAGACATGAATGAAAAATTCACCTAAGAAGACATATAGAGGGGAAGGATAAATTAGGAGTCTGGGGTTAACATATGCTACTTCCCAGGTGACTCGGGGGTAAAAAATCCACCTGTCAATGCAGAAGACACGGGTTCGATCCTTGGGTTGGGAAGATCCCCTGAAGGAGGAAATGGCACCCCACTCCAGTACTCTTGCCTGGAAAATCCCAAGGAGAGAAGAGCCTGGCGGGCTATGGTCAAAGGGGTCACAAAGAATTGGACACAACTTAGTGACTAAGTACACGCACACACACATTAACATACACACACTAAAATGGGGGCTTCACTAATAGCTCAGTTGGCAAAAAACCTGCCTGCAATGCAACAGACCCCGGTTTGATTCCCAGGTCAGGAAGATCCACTAGAGAAGGGACAGGCTACCCACTGCAGTATTCTTGGGCTTCCCTGTGGCTCCGCTGGTAAAGAATCCGCCTGCAATGAGGGAGACCTGGGTTCAATTCCTGGGTTGGGAAGAGGCCCTGGAGAAGGGCAAGGCTACCCACTCCAGTATTCTGGCCTGGAGAATTCCACAGACTGCACAGTCCATGGGGTCACAAAGAGTCGGACACAACTGAACAACTTTCACTTCACTTCATGTATAAAACAGATAACCAACAAGGACCTAGTGTATAGCATAGGGAACTATACTCAATATTTTGTAATAATTCATAAGGGGAAATACTCTGTGTGTGTGTGTGTATATATATATATAAAACCTAATCACTTTGCTATACATCTGAAACTCTTACAACATTGTAAATCAACTATACTTTAATTAAAAATACATAGATGAGAAACAAGCATAAGATTAGTGTTTATCTTTTTTTATAATTTTTAATGTGATTTAAAACAATGAGGTCTGATAGCAGAAAGGTTCAAGAGTCCCCACTATAGGCAAGGGTGTGAAGAACACAGCCCTGTTATATATAACCTGGGAAATGGCCTACACATCAACCCAGCAACATAGATCAAAAGCCTTAAAATGCACTTGCTATTTTAATTCCAGGAATTTATCCTAAAGGAAATAACCACCAATATGCAAAGAAACATAGTGAGTGGTTAAGAGCTTGGCCTCTCAAAATCAAATGAATTTAAATTCTGTCTTTTCAACCTACTAGCCATCTAAGGTGAGGCCAAGTTTCCTCATCTGTCAAATAAAAAGGATGATACCTACACTTCACAGGGTTATAGGCAGGAAAGGTAAGAAAGTACATACAGCAAGCCCAGCAGTGTGCCAAGGTCAGCATAAGGCCTCAAACAACAGTTGCTATCATTCTGATTGGTTAAATAAATCATGATATATTGATAAAGTAGAATACTATTTAGCTATTAAAAATGCTATTCTAGAGCTAACATGCGGAGAAGGCAATGGCACCCCACTCCAGTACTCTTGCCTGGAAAATCCCATGGACGGAGGAGCCTGGTGGGCTGCAGTCCATGGGGTTCCGAAGAGTCGGATACGACTGAGCAACTTCACTTTCACTTTTCACTTTCATGCATTGGAGAAAGAAATGGCAACCCACTCCAGTGTTCTTGCCTGGAGAATCCCAGGGACATAGAAGCATGGTGGGCTGCCGTCTATGTGATCACACAGAGTCGGACACGACTGAAGCGACTTAGCAGCAGCAGCAGCAGCAGAGCTAACATGCACAAATTACAGTCCAACCTATGAGCCAAACTTGGCTCATTGCCTGGTTTGTAAATAAAGTTTTACTGGAACACATGTGTGTGTGCTCAGTTGTATTCAACTCTTTGCCATCCTATCGACTGTAGCCCACCAGGCTCCTCTGTCCATGGGATTTCCCAGGCAGGAATATGGGAGTGGGTTGCCATGCCCTCCTCCAGGAGGTCTTCCCCACCCAGGATCAAACCGGCGTCTCTGAGGTCTCCTGAATTGGCAGTCGGGTTCTTTACCACTAGCGATAGTTGTACTTATTTACTTACATATTATCTATGCTTTTGCACTACAACAGCAGAGTTGAGTAGTTTAAACAGAAGCACTATGTCCCACAAAGCCTAAAATATTCACTCTTTACAGAAAAAGTTTGCTGACCCTGATCTAGAAGAGTATTTAAATCATTGGGAAATGTTCTCAATCTATTGAGTGACAAGTTTCTCAAAAGCAAGAATAGAAAGTCTCCATTTTTGTTCAAGTATGCATACAGAAAAAATGTATAGAAGTAGGTACTTCAGAGGTTAACTATAGCTCTCTGAGTAAGAGATGGGGGTTTACACATTTTATTTTCTTCTTGCGCTTTTATCTATAATTTTTTAATTTTTTTTTTTACAATAAACTGGAACTATTTCTGCAATAATAAAACATTTTTTAAAAGTAAGAAGAAACTAAGCTCTTTTAATTATGACACAGAGAGAAGACAACACATTTAATGGTAAAACAAGCTGGAAAGATATTTTTAACTGGTTAGCAAAATATGGATTTGTATTTCTGTCTTCATCTCTTCGTCTTCTTTTTCTCTCTCACAGACCGGAATGTGAAAGATCAGGGGGAGGGAAGAATGCAAGCAAGGAGGGAAATGTGAGAGCAGAATAGTTACATGACATGGAGAGCAGCCAGACCTCATAATTCCTAAGAAATAAGTTTGCAAAGCTTGGAGAGATGCTACTGATCTTAGAACCAAAGACTGAGTTACAGGATCCACCCAGTAAAAGAAGTCATTTGGCCTTCAGTCTCATCTGGGAAAGATAATGGGATATGATGGAGGAAAGTTTAATCAACAGGTCTGTTCACCAATTCTTTTAGTGCCTACTTGGTGCCAAGCTTTTACAGTATCAAAGCAAGAAAGACACAACGTAGCACACAAAAATTAAAATGTTTACATGGCACGGAGGGGTGAGTGATGGTTCTTGTTAAAGAATCAGGTTCGAGTTTTTACTCTGATATTAATTGGTGAATACCGCTACACTAAACCCAAGAGAGAGAAGTTTCAGGAGGGCAAACAAATATATATTTATGTTCTATCAGTTGAGTCCGCAGTAAACAAGGAAAATTCAGAGGTGTCCTTCTGGTAGCTGGAGGTAGGGTTTTTGGAGTTTGGAGAGGGGATGGCAATTTGGGGATCCCCAGATCAGTATACCGGGTACAGGAGGTTGCCCCCAGACCACATGCAGGAAAGAAGGGGGCTGAGGAGTCCTGGGATGGGTGGAGGAAGTTACTGAGAGGAATGCACAAGCCTGGGGCAAAACCAGGACAGAGGGCTTGTTATGTGTGCCAGTATTTAAGATCTGCTTAAGATGAGATGTCTTTATAACTCGTTCAGCTGTTAAGTTGCAGTTCTGATTAATGATATATCCTTGTGTCTTAAAAAACACAAACCTTCTTTGAAGCTGCATTCCCCTTTGATTTTTCAGCCTTTTACTGAGCAGAACGTGTGTATTATGCCATTCGGTAAGGATCACGTGAATGGGAGTCCATTTTCAGTTTTATTCTGTTTTGTTTTGTTTGGGCTAAAACACAAGCAACAGATGTTGGTGATGAGGGGAAAAAATGGGATTCAGCAGCACACTGCATGCCACAGAGCCACAATTTTAAAGTAATGTCCAAAAATACCTAGGATGTGAAATCTGTCTTTGGAGGTCAGTTGGTGACCACCATTGAGGTTGAGCTAGATGGCTAGCATGGTCCTCGGCTAAGATCAGTTTTAGTGACGTGGTCAGGCCGGGCCCTGCTTCATAGAGAAGCCACGGGAATTAGTGTATAAGGACACCAGACCCTGGGTCAGAAGGTCTGGCTCTTCTAACTAAAAGCTGGTTGATAGTAGACAAGTCTCTTAACTTCTCTGAGCCTCAGCTTCCTCCTCTACAAAGTAGAGATAAACAATACCTCAGGACTATCAGAAACATAATGTTCATTAAGATCTTTTCTATACAGTTCTTCCTTGTATTCTTTCCATCTCTTCCTGATCTCTTCAGCCTCTACTGACCTCTACCATTTCTATCTTTTATTGTGCCCATCTTTGGGCGGAAAGCTCCCTTGATGTTTCCAATTTTCCTAAAGAGATCTCTAGGCTTGCCCCTTTTGCTGTTTTCTTCTATTATTAAACACCATTCATTGAAGAAGGCCTTCTTGTCTCTTCTAGCTATTCTTTGAAAGTCTGCGTTTAATTGGATGTACCTTTCCCTCTCTTCCTTGCTTTTCGCTTCTCTTTCTTCTTCCGCCATTCGTAAAGCCTCCTCAGAGGCTTTGCCGTCTTGCTTTTGTTTTTCTTTGGAATGGTTTTGTTTGCCACCTCCTGTACAATATTATGGACCTCTGTCCATAAATAAGTACAAGTCATCTTATTTAAAACACATACACACACAATGAAACATCAGCTCACACCTGTTAGGATGGCCATTATCGAAAAGATAAGAGACAACAAGTGTTGGCAAAAATGGGGAGAATGGGAAGAAAAGGGAACCCTTGCTCATTGCTGGTGAATTTAAGTAGGTATAGCTAATGTGAAAAAATAGTATGGAGGTTCCTCAAAAAAATAAAAATTGAACTACCATATGATCCAGCAAGCCCACTTCTAGGTATATATACAAACAAAACAGAATCAGGATCTCAGCAGCGTTCGTCACAACAGCCAAAACATGGAAACAACCTAAGTGCCTGTTGATGCTGTTGTTGCTCAGCCGCTAGCTAAGTCATGTCCGACTCTCTTGTAACCCCAGGGACTGTAGCCCACCAGGCTCCTCTGTCCATGGGCTCCTCCAGGCAAGAATACTGCAGTGGGGTGCCATTTCCTTCTCCAGGGGATCTTCTCAACGCAGGGACTGAACCCAGACCTCCTGCATCGGCAGGCAGATTCCTTCCCAGTGAGCCACCTGGGAAGTCCAAGTGTCTGTTAACGGAAGCTACTATTATCCCTGAAGACTACAGCTCAGGGATTAGGACATTCTGCTTATGACCTGTGGTGGCTCTGCTATCCTCGAGAAAAGGCCAGAATTACCCAGCTCCCTAGGCGGTTGGCCTGTTTCTTCCAGGTCTTGTGAAAACAGCCTGGTCTGTGAAGTACCTTCATACCTTGAGTGGAACTCCAGGCATGTGTTTACCTACTAGAAGCCCCTCTCCTCAGAGGCAGAGTGGGAACAACAGAGCAGCTTCTGAGGTGCCATCACTGTGAGCAATCACACGCCAAAGCCCTGGCCAGACACCCAGACACAGTGGATCCTGGAGGAAGGAGAGCCATTTGGACGCCGCATCTGAAACGTAGGTAGCTAACGCTTTTCCTACCAGGACACTTCAGAACACACAGCCCAACACTTCCAACGGCTCAATATGCTCTTTTTCATTTTAAAAAAAACAAACAACCAGGCAAACAAAATCTCTTCAATAAAGTACTGGTTTAAAGTCTGTGACCCCTCAGTAAAGCAGAGGATAGGATTCTGGGGGAAAATGGCAGGACCTGTGTGTTCCTGAGACACGTGAATGCACCCTGGTCCCCGAGTTCTCGCCTGTGTCCAACCTGCAGTTCGACTCTCCGTGGGTTCCCGGCAACCAGCCAACATTCTGCGGCGTCTCTGGGTCTTGGTTCCTATGGAAATATTGTCCCAACAAGGACGCTGGCAGATGCTTCTTCAGTCTCTTCCAGATCCCCCAACAGAGGCTGCAAACGCTCCGTAAAGGACCAGTTTGTAAATATTTTAGGCTCTGCCCGTCATATGGTCAGTCTCTTGTCATAACCACTCAACTCCTCCCCCGTGGCACAGAAATGGCCACAGACAATTGGCAGAGCAATGGCGGGGCTTGGTTTCCATAAAATGCGATTTATGAACACTGAAATAGGAATTTTGCATAATTTTCACACATCACGTATTGTTCCTGTTTTGTTTCCTCCCACCCGTTTCAAAATGTAAAAATCATCCTTAGCTCAAGTGCTACACAAAAACTGGCCTGGCAAGACATCACCTAGTGGTCCAGTGGTTGGGACTCCATGCTCCCAAAGCAGGGGGCCTCGGTTTGATCCCTGGTCAAGGAACTAGATCCACATGCCACAACTAAGACCCTGACACAGCTTTAAAAGAATACAAAGTGGCCTGGATTAGGCCACAGGGCAAGTAGTTTGCTGACCACTGTCCTAAAGTTGTAACATGTTATCAGTTGCAGCAGCTTTTTTTTTTTTTCCCCAGCTACTGACCTCTCCTTCCCAGGAAGGCAGTGAAGCTACTGATATTAATTATTTCTTTCAGGAAGAAAAAGTTCACTCAGTCCAGTCCCTTCCTGACAGTTAGGCTCTATAATCCCCTTCTTCGACTAGCTCCTTGGAGGGGCTCATCTGCCATGAATCCTTCTGGCGTCCAGGGTCATGCTCTCCATGCACAGTTTTACTGCCAACATGAGCACTTGTGTGCCTGCTGTTGGCCATGACATGTCACAGCTCCTTGCCAGCACAAGATAAAGGTGCAAAGAGAGGCCTCAGGAAAGTCCACTAGCAGGCTGACATTCCTCTCAGGCTAAGGCAAGTGCATTTTGCCAGCACTCCTCTTGTGTTTTGTTTTGTTTTTTTAAGTGAGGTCACGGTCTTCAGACTTTCCTGGCTGGCCAGCCATGAGGAAAGTGTTTATTCACTATATTGCTCAGTACCCTAATTTTTATAGATTCTAAAGTAGAAAATAACTGGAGACAAACAGTTCTCTAAGGAGGTCACACCATCTGGGGCTACAATAAAGGAGGTTTCCTTCATTGATTTTGAATGCACCTACTTCGTCATTTCCCTTTTAAAAAAAATTCTATTTATTTGGCTGCATTGGGTCTTAGTTGCTGCACACAGGATCTTTTATTGAGGCACACCAGCTCCAGAGTGCACAGGCTCAGTGACTTAGGCCCAAGGTCTTTGTTGCCCCATGCCATGTGGGATCTTAGTTCCCCAACCAGGGATCAAACCCATGTCTCCTGCATTACAAGGTGGATTCTTAACCACTAGACCACCAGGCAAGTCTCATTCATATACCTTCACTAGTAAGAGCTTGTTTGTGTCCTGAATACCCAGTGAAGAAGGAAAATCTTTGACTGAAACACCCACCCATCCTCACTGCTAATTGCTGAAAGACTTCTCTTATCTGCCCTCTAATCGACTTGACCCAATACAAATGGATATCCAAGACTTAATTAACCCACCACATATCTGCTAAACACTGAAAGGAATAACAATCCTTCCTTCCTAGCACATCTTCTCCCTAGCTATGAAAAAAAGATAAAATTCCAAAATTATTTTTCCTTCCCTTTCCTCAGACAGTGTGACCAGCCAAATAAATGCCCCTTCCAAAGATATCCACGTCTTCATCCTCAAAACCTGTGAATACATTACCTCCCATGGCACAAGGAACTTTGCAAATATGACAAACTTAAATGTTTGAGATGGGGAGGTCAACTTGGGGTATCTGAATGGGTTTCATGTAATCAAGGGTTCCTATTTGAGGGAGGCAGGAGGGACAGTCAGAGAAAGACACAGTGACCGAAGCAGAGGTCAGAGTGATGAGGGGTCCTGAGGAGAGGCATGTAGGCAGCCTCCAGAGAAAGGAAGGAAATGGATTCTCCCCCAGAGCCCCCAGGGAGAATGAAGCCCGGCCAAATCATTTTTGCCTTCTGACCTCCAGAACTCTAAGAGAATAAATCTTTTTTGTTTCAAGCTGCTTGGTTTTGTTGTTATTATTCAGTCACTAAGTCCTATCCAGCTATTTGCAACCCCATGGACTGTGGCCCTTCAGACTCCTCTGTCCATGGGATTTCCCAGGCTAGAAAACTGCCATTTGCTTCTTCAGGGGATCTTCCTGACCAGGTATGGAACCCACATCTCCTGCATTGGAGGCAGATTCTTTACCACTGAGCCACCTGGGAAGCCCCTTCAAGCTGCTAGTTTTGTGATAATGTTTTACAGCAGCAGTAGAAAGCTGATACGGGAAGCTGCTAAAAAGTGTTCCAGGTAAACTATAGTTTCTAATAAGTTGGCCAATTTATCTCATGACACCTAACCCTGGGGGATGAAAAGTTCTATCCCCTCTTATGCAGGGTCCTTAAACTCCAGAACTACCGAACATTTAAATAAAATGAGATATAAGATGGCAAGTTGAAAGGCTGAGTGGGCAGTTTGAGAACACTGTAGTTATATACGAAAAGCATTACCCAAGAGGACTGCAAAGGATGAGATAGAAATGGAATGTGACTTATTTATAGCAAAGCCTGCCTCCCCTCTCCAGTGTGTGACAGAAGAGCTGTTTTAAAGTTTTATTCTTCAAACTTGGCTGCAGAACTTGGCTGCTTCTCAGGACTGTGCTTTTGTATTGAGCTTTAAAATATAAGAAGCAACCCCATGGTTAAACTGTAGGCAGAGGGGTCGCAGGCAGGGAAAATGCCGTGGGGGATGGAAAGAGGCTGAGATGTTATTCTTATTTAGTTAGTTGCTTAAGAAAAACAAATAGAGGACAAAATAGCAAATGGCTTGGAAAGGTTCCAGGTTGCAAGTTTCTGAATCCCCTTAGCACTGGGGCTCTCAAGACAAGGGTGGGGCTGCAAAGCTAGTCCGGAACCAGGACTAGGAGAATCTGGCTTAGAGGTTGAGAGTGAAGAAAACACTGACCGTGATTATTAGACATCCCTCCACTCTCTTCCATAGTCTGCTGAAACAGAATTGTGATAGCAGCCCAGGGAAACCCAGTCTATCCATGCAAAAACCAAGATTGCTCTTCTAGAAAAAAAAATATGTGTACGTATCTGTGGCTCAAGAGTTACAATACAGTTTATGCCTTTTGACCTTGCAATTCTAACTTTTACTATTAATTACAAGAGACTAAGTAATTAAATTATGGGACATTATCCGCTTGGAATATTAAGCAACCTTTAAAATTATGATAACATATTGTAGCACAGATTAATGCTTAAGATATGGTAGGGAAACATAAAATAGTTAATGTGCTGTGATTATCCATTAGGTTAACATGTAATATATATGCTGCTGTTACAAATTTTAAAAGCTGGGAGGAAACAGACCAAAATATTAATTGTGTGGTAGATGTTATTAACAAAATATTAACATATTTGCATGGTAGATGTTTTTCTATAGTTCATGCTTTGATTCTTTCAAATTGAGTTATTACTTTAAAAATGGAAAACAAGTTGTTTTTTAAGAGGGAGAGGAGAAAGAAAATCAGTTGGCGGAAAGCTCAGCTGTACCGATATCTTGCCATGTGGGTTTCAGAACTAAAAATGTTTTATGATTTCTTGCTTCAGGGTCTCCATATGAAGAATGAGGCTATTATTATATCAGGTACAACTCCTGGATTTAGTATTATAAAATATACTATCTCCTAAATACATCTTATGGTTTCTTATCATCTCATACAGCACCCATCACCTAGAATCATTTCTTGGCTCTTTTTCTACCAGACCAAATCCTCCCTTTCTTAAAGATGTAAGTCAACTCATCTCTCTCCAAATGTCTTTCCTCTGTATGCCCATCTTGTGCACGCCAACTCTCCTGTAAATAATTACAAATGCCCTGAGATTTCCCTTTTTTCTTTTTCTACATAATTCAGTTTACTTGTTTAAAAAAAAAATGCTTTAAAATAAAGCAAGCCCAGATTCAAATACCCATATCAGTTATTTAATCCTTCTGAAACTCGGTTTCCTTATCTGTATATAGGGTGACCAGCACCTACCTAACAAGCTATTCTAATGAGTAAATGATTCAGTGTATGTACCGCACTCAGGATAGCATGTCGTATACAGTGGGGAGCCAGTAAATGCTTAGTTTCTTCCTTAATCTTGCACCACTCCTGGGCTCTCCAAATGGACTGTACAATTGTCTAGGACAGGGAGCATGTGGTATCCTACTTTTTATTCCCCTACAAAAGTGTGTGGGGGAATAAAGCACAGCGCCTTACCAGAAGCAGATGTTCAATATATATACTACTTGTTGATCAGGTTTTTTCTTTTGCAAGGAGCACTAAGCTTCAGGGAGAGAAAAATTAGAAACTATTATGGGTTGAATCATGTCCCCAAAAAAGATCTGTTGACATCTTAAGCCCTGGTGCCTGTGTATGTGACCTTATTTGGGAATGGGGCCTTTGCAGGTGTAATTAGTTAAGTGAATATGAGATCTGAATTGGACTGGATTAGGGTGGGTCCTCATAAGTAGGCCATGTGAAGACACAGAAGCAGAAGGCCATGTGAAGATGAAAACAAAATTGGATTGATGCAGCTACAATCCAAGGGACACCCAGGATTACTGGCAGCCACCAGAATCTATGAAGAGGCAAGGAAGGATTCTTCCTTAGAGCATTCAGAGGAGGTGTGACCCTGCTGACAACTTGACCTTATACATTTAGCCTCCTGAACTGTGACAGCATAAGTTTCTATTACTTTAAGCCACACGGTTTGTGGTAATTTGTTACAGCAGCCCTAGGAAATTAACACAAAAATATTCAGAAGTGTCATACTGACAGATATAAGCTATGTCCTGTTTTCTAGACCAAAAAGGTCTTTGGAGCCAGGTAGGATTTCATTTGGCTTCCCTGGCAGCTCAGTGGTAAAGAATCTGCCTGCTAAGCAGAAGACATGTGTTTGATCTCTGGGTCATGAAGATCCTCTGGAGAAGGAAATGGCAACCCATTCCAGTATTCTTGCCTGGCAAATCCCATGGACAGAGGAGCCTGGTGGGCTCAAGGTGTCGCAAAAAAAAAGTAGGACACCACTTAGTGACTAAACAACAAGATTTCCTTGAGATAAAGCTTCTTTTCAGGACCATTTCATATTAGAGTTACTTGCCTAGCATAGTCCCCCTTCCTAGAGTTCTGCAGAACTGGGTTGGGGTGAATAAATACCATTTGGGTACTGCAGTGGTATGATACTTTAGCCTAATCCTTCTCTTGCTACCTACCCACCCCAGTGACTGGTGCCACCAGACATCCAGGCCCATATCCAAGTCATCAGCCTCCAATCCTCTCTCTCACCCTCCAAGTCAATTCTACTTCCTAAACATACCAAAATTTTTCTCATCTCTACCACTGCCACCCTCTACCAATAAATCACTTGGGAAATGTCTTTTCTAAAACATTTTAAGAGCAAACCAAGGCTATCAGAGATAATGTTCAAAGTCAGTGTTCTGAGGTTCGACTTCTGTCAATGACTAAATGCTTCAGAATAACCCTCCAGCTGAGAGCAACCAGGAAGACTGAAAACCGTTTTGTTAAATTTGTTTGAAGGTACTGAAGCACTACCAAGGCAATAAGAACTTTAAACCAAGATCTGCAAGAAGAGAGCCAAGAAGATGAGCTTGGCAATCCGAGTTTCTTTTTCCTCTCAGGACACTGCCAATTTCTTGAGCCAAAGGCATGACCAAGAAGCTGATCAGTGCTTTCAGCAGTCTCATGGAACTTAAGGGACAATAACTGAAGGTCAGAGTCAAGGATGAGGAAATGAGCAAACATCCTTTTTTACTGGGACCAGAAGAGCTCACACCCAAGAGAAAAGGTGATCTAGAAATATACTAGCTCTAACAAGAACTAAAATCCAGCTTTACACAATCTCTGTACTGAGTTAGATTAAGGTAATCTGCCACTTGCCTGACTGAAAGAAAAGGAAAAAAACAAAAACAGAACTAGGTCCTATCTAAGACTTCCCTGGCAGTCCAATGGCTAAGACTCCATGTTTCCATTGTAGGGGGCGCCAGTTCGATCCCTGGTTGGGGAAATAAGATAATATTCCCCCCAAGCCTTAAAAATTACCTCTCCAATGTTAGCTGTACGTTTTGAACTTAATAAAAAATAACTAGAAAAAATTTAAAGACAATATAAACAATCCAGCAAGAGATATAGATTTTGACATATCGGATACTCACTTAATAACTATGATTAATATTTTTAAGGAATTAAATGACAAAACAGAATTTTAGCAGAAAACTAGAAACTATCAACAGTAATTTAATGGAAATTTTAGAATTTAAATAGCAATAGTTAAATTTATAAATTCCATTGAATGGATTTAACCACAGATTAGATACAGTTAAGGAAAGAATTTGTAAAACTGGAGAATAAGTCACTAGAAAATATCCATGTTGAAACAAAGAGGAATAAAAAATACAGAAAGGAGCATAAGGAATATGAAACACAAAGAGAAAGTCATAATATATGAACAAAATCTCAAGAAGAGTAAAAAGAGAAACTAGACATAAACAATACTTGACAATTTAATGGCTGAGAATTTTTCCGAACACCAATCAGATATAAAGAATTGCTACTAACTTTAAGAATAATCAAAAGAAAATAATACCTCACAGTAAAACTGCTAAAAACCAAAGTGAAAGAAATGTTGAAAGCAGTCAAAGTATTCAAAAGAGATTACAGTCAACAAAGTAACAATAAAACTGATAGATAACTTATGAACAAAAACCAACTTTTGGACAAAAATTATAGAAGCTGAGAAACAATGAAAGTTATCAAAGTGTAGAAAGAAAATACCTGACAATCTAGAATTCCAATATCTAGGAAAAACACCCTCCAAAACATGAAGATGAAACAGTTATTTTTAGACAAACAGAAACCTAGGACGTATGTCCAGCAGACCTGTACTAAAGAAAATGCTAAGGGTAGTTCTTCAGACAAAAGAAAACGGACTTCAGATGTAAGCACAGAGATACAGAAAATAATTAAAACATTGGAAACAATCATATTAGTACATCTACATAACTATTATATTTTGCAAATAGAACAAAAATGGTGAAGTCTTTTAGGGTTTTAAAAATAAAGAACAGTCAATCTGACCATATCCTGGGATGTCAGTAACCATCTCCCTTTCAAGGCAATTATTAGGTCTACCAGAAAAGTAGTCCAGTAACCTAACTGTGGGGTCATGCCAAATATGAATAACTATTTAACTAACCCCCTTTCAAGAGACATTTGATTTATTTACAACTTTGGTTATTATTCACCAAAAAGGTATGGATATTCTTTTGGAGTGATTATATGTCAATATTATATTTATAGTTTTGTATATTTTTTCCATTCTTTCATTGTCCATTTTCAGTTCTGATTTGTAATGGCAAGCTAACGGATTTTTTAAAAATAGACTTCCTACCCTGCAATGATTTAAACACACTGGTGGATCAGACAGTAAAAAATCTGCCTCCAATGCGGGAGACCTGGGTTTAATCCCTGGGTCAGGAAAATCCCCTGGAGAAGGGAATAGCAACCCAGGAGAAGGGAATAGCAACCCACTCCAGTATTCTTGCTTGGAAATCCCCATGGAGAGAGAAGCCTAGTGAGCTACAGTCCACGGGGTCACAAAGAGTTGGACACGACTGAGCAAGTAACACATACACATGTTTTCCTTTCACAGGTATTTATCAGCTTTTAGTTTTTCTTGTTCAAAACCCTGCAAATGGGGAATCTATTCTGTGATCACTAAGGTTCTCCATGGTGTAACGATACAGGAATATCAATAGTTAGAGTAATAAAGTGTCTGCCAAAGTGTAAAATCTTAGGCTCTTTGAAACGAAGTGAGGGGAAATTTTTGAAAAAATGAAATGAAACCCTAAATACACCAAAGGCTTTCAAATTAGAAAGTTATACTCAGGGAAATACATCATATTAAACCACACTGAGCTATTCTCCAGACTAAAAATACCATCCCTTTCATCTGTGGACACTGATACCACTGGTCTGGGACTTGCCTGCGCTCCTGTCTCCTGCCAACCAAGATAGTGTGATGGGAAGCTTCTCCCCTCACAAGTTTAATCCTAGGAGAAAAGGAAAACAGAACAGTTTTTTCCTAAGGCAATTAAGAACCTTCAAAATATTTAATGAAAGGAATCTTAAAATGCAGATTGAACAATTAAATTAGTTACCCAGAACACTCTCTGTAGTTTGTCCTTGGGAATTTTATTTAATGCTAAAAAAAAAAAGAACAGATGAAAGACAGCCCTATGTTTGAGGCCAAAAAGTATTTGTTTTAAAAATACTGGCTTCCTTGTTTTCAAATTTTAACTTGGGTTAACTTTTTAAAGAAAATGAAAAAGAAAGCAAAGGGGGCTATGAAAGAATAAACATAATAAAATGTGGATTTCTGTAATATGGATCATCAAAGCCCTGGAATGTTAGAACCGGAAGGACTTTGGAGATCATTCAGCCCAGTTAACCTTTCACTTCACAAAGGACAAAAGTGAACCAGGGGGGCAGTGACGATAAAGAGCCAGATAAGCTGGTCCAGTTACAAACTCTTTCTATGACACTCTTGATTTATTCACATACAAGGAGGGGGAAGGCAAACCAGTTCCACAGTTACTTGGTTCAAAATTTTGTTGGTCCCAGACCTTCTGACATCTCTCAGGTATAACCTAGTGAAAAACCCCTCTCATTCCCCCTCATTATCCTCAAATCTGCCCTGGATCTTACCCACCACCAAGTCCTATAGATTCTACCTCCTAAACAGCTCTCAAGCACTTCCCTTCATCTACATTATCACTGCCACTGATTTGGACATCATCTTTTTTCCTCCCATGAACTCCTGTAAAAGCACCAAACTATTCCTCTGCTTACTAATCCCACTGTTTCTCTTACAGCCTCCCTCCACAATCCCATTCTGCACACTGAACACAAAACTTCCCTGATTTAACTTCGTGGAGAATTTCCTTATGAAGAAAAACAGGATCTCAGTGGGTTCCTTCACTTTGGGGATCAGATGAGTCAGAGGCTTATCTGTAAACAGATGGCACATAAAATATAAGGCAATTCATGCAAGGTTTATTTCCAAAAGGACCAAGTATAAACAGTGGCAGGGCACAGGGGAACCATAAGGGCACATTCAGAAACCTGACTTGTGGAAGTAGAACCATGTAGTAAATGGCTTCCAAAGCGACCCCTGATGATCTCCACTTCTGGGTATTTGTGCTCCTCCCCAAACCCCTCACCTTGATTGAGGGCTAGACCTCATGACTTGTCCCTAATGAAAGAGATGGAGTGTCATGCCCAAGATTTGGTTCTAAAATAGCGTGACTCCCACTGCCACCCACCCCCTTCCACCTTTTCTTTGCTCACTCTAATAAAACAGGCTTCCACGTTGTGACTCATCCTATGAAGAGACACATATGGCAAGGAACTTGAGAGTCACATCCAGACAACACACAGTGAGGAACTTAGGCCATCATTCAAAAGCCCTTGAGGAACTGAATCCCACCAACCACCATGTAAGTGAGCTCGGATGTGGGTCTTTCTCCAGTTGAGCCTTCAGATGAACCTGCTACATCTTGGGCGTAGCTTGTGAGATACCCTGAGCCAGAGGACCCACCTAACCTGCACTTGGGATTATGGACCCAAAGAAACTGTGGCAATAAATGTTTTGTTCAAGCCATTGAGGTTGGGGTAATCTGTTATACAGCTGTAAAATACTAATACAAACTGGAATTATCTCAAGGCCCAAAAGGATGAGCAGAAGAAAAATGTGTCTGGACCCAGAGGAGGAGAGCAGTCTGCCTAGAAAGGAGCAGTGACTTTCAGTCATGGGACATAGTCCATGGCAAACTTTGTCAAGAGGGAGTCAAAGGAAGAAATACCTTGACCTTCCTCTTCTTTCCTGTTCCCATGTCTTCCCAGGCCCCTGTTGACCACTGAGTTGAAAGTCAGAGGTTCTGGGAGCCCTTAGACATAGTCCAAGTGCAGCGTGGGTGTAGAGACACAAAGAGAAGATCCCGACAGAGCATCCACACTCCTTGTCTGATGCATATGCTCTTTTATGATCTGGCCCTAACTTAACTAGCCAGCTTTATTTCTCAACACTTCATCACAGAAACCTAGCACCAAGAAAGCAGGCACTTGTAGCTTCCAGAACTCAGTATACAACATCCCAACTCTGTCCCTATGCACGTGTTAGTCCTTCTGCCTCCACACTTCTTCTCCCATTGTCTGCAAGGTTAATTCTTATTTATCTTTCAAGAATTAAAGCAGGAACCCAACTCTTTGGATGCCTTCTATGACATCATCATCCTCTCTTCTGATATGGGCCTCCTGACCCTTCTATCTCCTCCCGGACCCCTCAGCGTACCTCTCTGTGCACTGCAATTGTCTAGTTATCCACCACCTCTGCCCCACTGGCCAAAGGGTTCTTTCAGGGAACAGCATCCATCCTGCCTTCCTAGCATCTGTGTCTGGCACGCAAATGACACTCAATACATATTTGCTAACTAAATAGTTTAAAATCCTCATCACGCCTTGGTCACCAGGGTCTGCAGGTTCCAACTCTCAGTTGTACAGCCTCTACAACTGCCTTCAGTGAATTCTGAAGCAATGTCCTGTTGCTAGCTTTCTCGAAATCACTGCTGAAACCTTCTGTGCACATTATTTAGTCCAACCCCATCACTTTGCATAAGAGGAAATGAAGCCAAACAGTATCTTACTTTTTGAGTTTACTTATTAAGTTTATCTTGTGGATAAACAGGGTTAATTTTATCAAGCTTCTATTTTATGTAGACTATTTTTTTTCTTGGTTTTTTTTTTTTGTTTTTTGTTTTTTTTTTGGTAAGAAGTGTTTCTTAGTTGGGAAGGAGGAAGGCAAAATAAGAAACAGAGCCAGGAAGATGAAGTTCCTCATCGGGAGAACCAAAGCATTAAGTGAGCCAGAGCTCTCAGCTCCCTGTTTGGCATCTTCCAACATAATGTACCACCTTCTGACCTTCCCAACCTGGGTCACAGGAAGCTACAATTTCCTCTGTGTACCGACCATTTGGGGGCTTCTCTGGTTGGCTCAGGGGTAAAGAATCTGCCTGCCAGTGCAGAAGACGTGGGTTTAATCTCTGAGTTGGGAAGTTCCCCTGGAGAAGGAAGTGGCAACCCACTCCAGTATTCTTGCCTGGGGAATCCCATGGACAGGGGAGCCTGGTGGCTACAGTCCATGGGGCTGTAAAAGAGTCAGACACAACTTAGCAACTAAACAACAACAACCTACCATTTAATTTCCCTGAGTTCTACCAAATCAAATGACCAACCCAGGTGGAAATTTGTCAAGAGACATTATCAACACCACTCGGAACCAAATAAAATCAGAAAGCAACCTACTCTCACTCAAAAGAATTACTGGTTATTAAAGAAAGCAAACATTTCAGAACTTCTTCACCCAAGAAACAAGAGCACTAGCAAGTAGAATGAAGCTTGAGCATTACAAATGTTCAAAGGTACCCCAAGTCACACCATGGAGAATAACCTCGAAAATCAAAGATCTGCCACATGATATTTTCATTAGTTTAACTAATGGCTTTCAGCCCCAACAATGTAGAAATGGTAGTTAGTGGTTGATAAGTCGATGAGAGAGAGGATACCAATTGGGCCTGTCAAGTCATCAGGACCCCATCACGGGTTCACTGGGAAATAACCAAGTAACCTTCAGCAAGTTATAAATCTTCCCTAAACTTCAGTTTTCCCATCTATAAAATGAGAATATTGACTAGAAAATCTCTTAAGATGAAGTCACTAAAATTCCTTGATTCTAACTCAATAAGAGCCTTCTTTTTCTACATCTTGTAAGATCTGCAAATAATTACACAATCAAAAACCCCCTTCAAGATACCAACTTCTCCATGACTTTATAATGCATACTTCACCTGGATATATTAAAAGACACTAAATAAATGGGTTTCAAACTTGGCTGGGCATCACATTCTCTTGAGAACACTTTAAAACTCAGACTCCTAGGATCCAGCTCAGACCTAACAGCTCAGACAAAAACAACTTGAGGGTCCTTTGAAAGTGAAAGTCGCTCAGCTGTGTCCAACTCTTTGCAATCCCATGGACTATACAGTCCATGGAATTCTTCAGGCCAGAACAGTAGAGTGGGTAGCCATTCCCTTCCCCAGGGGATCTTCCCAACCCAGGGATCGAACCCAGGTCTCCCACATTGCAGGCAGATTCTTTACCAGATGAGCTACCAGGGAAGCCCAAGGGTCCTTTGGGGACCAGTATTTTTATAAAGTACCCCTAAATGATCTGATATATAGCCAGGTTCAATGGCCCCCAGGATCTTTTGGATCCAGGAACAGTAAAAAATAAAAGTTAACAGGTCTAGGCAACTTAATTAATAATTAATATTTTCTTTTAAATAGATTTTTTAATGTGACCAATACATTTTTCATGCAACACCTCCTATCCAAAATGTGAATATGAAGGATAAAAAAACTAAATTAGAAAGCCTGCTCAAGTCAATAAATAAACCATGCCTTGGGAAAGTACAACTTCTCACAGTTAATGACATAGAAAACATGAAAAGAAAATGAAGAGTACTCTGAAAAGTGTAGGCTTAAGAAACCCACCCATCATTACTCATATGTCAGAAGGTTACCCTCCTAACTGGCATTTAAAAGTCACAACAACACTATGGACATAATCACCCCACTTATTAATCGGAGGTTTACTCAAAAGCTCCATTTCTCTAGATTTAGCTTTTTAAATGTCAGCATCTGAATCAACAAAACACAGTCCAGGCAAAAATTTCACACAGAAAACATCTGACAAGAAAAAGAAACAAACAAGGAAGAGAACAAAAATTAAAATGAAAGCATTACTTGCGCATTTTTAAATGTAAATTTCTGTTATAGACCTCTGAGAAAAGGTTTGATTTTATAGCTCTGACCTTGAATTAATCATTACATAAGAGGACTTCCATAGAAAATATTTTTAATCAACCTTGGTTTCATGATTCCACCTTTACCCACACCTTGAGGATAGTGTCCTGCATTGGGTAAGTCGTGGTCATAGCCAGTGGCCAGTCTACAGCAGAGAACAAGGTGGATACCCCATGTGGCAAGCACAACTAGGGCTTAAGTTAGTCCAATGAACTAGATTTAAATGATTCCAGGTCCTGGACCCATACTGGGTGATAAGTGTATCTGCTTTCTTTCTAACAGATTGAATAGATCCAATGTCTCTTTTATATCAATTAATGACCACAGCAAATAACATGAACACATATATACCCACCACAGATTTGTCATGAGGAAGCAAGACAGATTTCCAATGTAGAAACCAAATAACTAGTAGTCATTTCTCTGAAAAATTACAGGATTTTACAACTTTATCCCTAAATTACACTAAAAAATTAAGAGGCCCCTGAAGTCGCTTCAGTCGTATCCGACTCTGTGCGACCCCATGGACTGCAGCCTACCAGGCTTCTCCGTCCATGGGATTCTCTAGGCAAGAACACTGGAGTGGGTTGCCATTTCCTTCTCCAATGCGTGAAAGTGGAAAGTGAAAGTGAAGTCACTCAGTCGTGTCTGACTCTTAGCGACCCCATGGACTGCAGCCTACCAGGCTCCTCCGTCCATGGATTTTCCAGGCAAGAGTACTGGAGTGGGGTGCCATTGCCTTGGTACCACTCAAAAAGTAAAAATCAAGTTCCCACAAACCTGTAGGGAGTTATCCCCTTCCACATAATACCAAACGTTCTTGTGCAAAGGTGTTTGGATTGCATGACCTTTACATCTCCTATTAACCTTTAATAATCCATTGATTTGCAATCTCCTGAATAATATAAAAATATTTGCATTGTTTTCCTGTGTCTTATAAGGCAACTTGCTGTATGAATATACCTTTTTAACAGCACCAACATTTATTCAATTTCATAATTTATTTCCTCTCCAAGTGTCACTGTCTCTAGAAGAAAAAAGATAAAAGGAAAAGAAGCCCTCACCATGGACTACCTCTGCACCAGGCAGGACGTGAGGTGCTTTATCGACTTTATCCAAATGAATCTTCACAATAACTTCATTAGGTACCATCTTTCCTTCCACTGTTTCCCCCGCTTTTATAGATTAAAAAAACAGAGGCTCACAGAAGCTATTTAACGATTCCAGGTCACACAGCTTGGAAGCGGCGGAGTTGCCATTTTAACCCAGGTCTGACTTCAAAGCCCACGTTCCTGCAAGTTTGGCACAGGGTCTCCTGGTCTGAGGTGGGTTAAGAAGGTAAGGAATAAATGTCTTTATGTTATTTTACATGTCTCACAACTTGGTTAGCCTCACTAATTTTTTTCTTTACTACAACTTAATAAGCCTCTCTCTTAGAGATGGATTAACCAAGCATTCTTTTGTAAAGCAAAGGATTAAGGAATATAGTACTAAAAGCAAGAGTACTCTGAGAGTTCTATTTTTACAAGGAGAAGAGAAAAATTCACCATATTGATCATCCAGGAATATCTAGTTCAACCCTGTTCATATGATTAACATAGATAGAACACAGAGTCTTTCAGAATACACAGAACCCAGCAGACAGCTCAAATATTTAGTGAAACGAATGAGTATGATCTTATTTTCCTTATTTTTAATAATATATGACACAGTTCAGCTCAGTTCGCACCAACATGCAAACATTAAAATGGTATATGAGAAACAGCAACTATTTTCTCAAATTCAGCAATGCACAAGTAAAACCAACGTGCCACCTTTCCTTCCTTTAAAATGTATGCTTCCAAATATTTCTATTTGAATTAACAGCACCGATGCCCTTCTAAGACCCAAGGGCAAAAACCCAGTCATCTTTGACTCTCCATTCACCTTCTGATTTTATATTCATTCTGTTTCCAAGTTTTTGTTAATTCAGACTCTTTAAACCTCCTGCTCAGTCCTGTTCATTTCCAAGGGGGGATATAGAAGCAACCCCCCCACCCCTGCCAAAGCCTCCAATCCACCCTTGATGATAGTCCACTTGGGGATAAGAGCCACACCGGGGCAAGGATCATAACCCCTCAAAAACATTGTTTTTACAACTCCTGGCACTAAAGTTTTTATGATTAAATTCTAAAATTTGGCTCCATCCAGACTCTGCTCTAAGTCTCACCTCCATTTACTCCAATTACTTGCAAGTCATCCTTTGCCCAAGCTAACCAGTTCTGGTTGCCGCCCTTCACTGACTTCCACTCTTTGCCTTTGCAAAGCATCTCATTCATTGCCTGGAATATTGCTCTACCCTTCTGCTTTCCACGTAAAGGAATCCTGTGGAGCCTTTAAAACTGAGTTCAAAGGCCTCTCCTCCACAGCCCATGCCAGATCTCTGAGGTTGGAAGTAATTGGCCACCTCCTCTGAGATTATGGAACACTCTACCCGCACTTCTCTTTCAGAAATAAACACCTAGACTCTACAACAGTGATCTGCATACATCTTATGTCTCCTACCAGCTGTAAAGCACCAAATACAAACACACCTCTGTGTCCTTCCAACAGCATTCAGAACAGATCTTATGAGTACTATGGGCTTGAAGAACATCATTTGATTAATTAATGTTACACAAAGGTCTTTACAGAAAAGGACAATACATGTCCATCTGCACTTTTAGGCAATCTTTGGTTTAAATAAAACTAAGCCACATAATGTTCGATACCAGCCTAGCTTCCTTGAATTTTAAACTTGGGGAACCAGAGGGTCTGAGAAGAAAATTATGTTCAATCATCAGTCAAGGCCATTTAGACAGAAAACATTTGTCGAGCCGCCCATCAACCATCAACCCCCACAGATTACAGACACACAGCAGTGCCCCCAGCGTTCAACCAGATGCCTTACTTTGCGGTAGACTATCATATTTGGAGAACTCTCCTCTGGGTCCGCGATCCCCAGTGCTCTCTGATCCCCGGATCCCTGAGCCATCCTGGGTGTCTTCACTCACACTGCAAAAATAAATGAATAGATCATTAAGACAGGAAAGAATTATGTAAAGAAAGCTTTGCCACGCAAAGAACTAAGTATCTGTTGGCAGGTGGCATGGAAATGAAACATGATGTAATTGCTTTTTGCTCCTCCTTAGTTTAACTGGTATTTTTTTCAAGTCAGGGGTAATTGTTGTCTGATTATCCATATACATGCTTCTCATTCCAAAGCCACATGGTTTGAGTGCTTTGTTTTCAGCTCGGAATCATACATTCTAGGGGTGATCAGATGGCAATCTTAAAAAATCTCCTGGAGATAGATGAAGTCAATCATTTGGATGTTTATTTTGTCTTATCAAATCTCATGATTAATTCTAGGTATTAAAATATGAATATTTTATAAAGAAAATGCAAATCAACACCACTAGGAGATACTACTTACACACACCAGGATGGTTATAATAATTTTTTAACTCAAACAAGCATTGGCAAGGATGTAGGGAAATCAGAACCCTTGTACAGTGTTGATAAGAATGTAAAATGGTTCGGTCACTACGGAAAACATTTTGTTAGTTCCTCAAAAAGTCTAATATAGAATCTACCATATAACCTGGCAATTCCACTCATAAGAATTAAAAGCAGGCATTCAAACCAATACTTGAACACGTATGTTCAGAATAGCACTATTCACAGAAAAATGGAAACAACTCTACATCCCTCAACTGATGAATGGCTAAACAAAATATGGTCTGTCTCTACAATGGAATATAGTTCAGCCATCCAAAGTAATAAAGTACTGATACACTCTACAATGTAGATCAGCCTTGAAAACATTATGCTAAGTAAAAGAAACCAGACAAAAAAGGTTACTGAGATGGACTGAATATTTATGTCCCTCTAAAATTTATATGCTGAAATCCTAATCCCAAATCTGGTAGAATTAAGAGGTAGAGAGTGTGATGGGATTTGTGTCCTGATGAAAGAGATCCCAGAGTGCTCTTTTCCACCAAGTGAGGACCCAAGCAGAAGAAAGCCATCCATGAAGAGGGAATTGAGTTCTCATCACACACCAAATCTACTTAAGCCTTGATCTTGGACTTCCCAGTCTCTAGAACTGTGAGAAATAAATTTCTGCTGTTTATAGGTCACCGGGTCTATGGTACTCTATTATAGCAGCCTGAAGGGACTAAGACAGTCCATATTACATTTACATGAAATATCTAGCATGGGGAAATCTACAAAGACAGAGAGCAGATTCATAGTTACCAGCAGTTGAGGGGAGGAGGAAATGGACTGGATGTTTAATGGATGTGGGGTCTCCTTTGGGGATGATGAAAACATTTTTGAACTAGATAGAGGCAAAGGCTGCAGAACCCTGTGAATGCACTTAATGCCACTGAAATGTACACCTTAAAATTAATTTTAAGTTATGTAAATTTCATCTCAAGAAAAATAAATATTTTTAATTTGACCTTTTTTTTTTTTTAAATAGCCTGAAAAGACAGCAGTAGACAATGAGAGCATATGGAATTTTTTAGTTAAAGAAGCAAATTCAGTTCTTGGTATGATGCACTATTTTACTGGGTGACCTCGAACAAGTTAAATACCCTGCTGGTTTCCTTTGCTAACTTTCTTTTAAAGCAAACATGCTGAATGCCCACTAGTGCCCAGAAGCATGCCAAGTCACCTTCCCTACATTGCTCTCATCAGTAAAATGTGAATTTCACTGAGTATTCACAGGTAAGGGTCAAATAAATCGAGTGTAAAGTATCGTATCAAGCCATAAAAGTCCTATACAAATGTTATCGCTAATCTAAGACCCTGCCTGGGTTGTTTGCACAAAATTCATAGGCTTTTCATCAAAGAAAACTTTTATAAATACCATACTTGACAGAAAAGGCCATTTCAATTTAAAATATAAACTCAGGAAACATTTTATTAGAAAAATAAGTTGGTACCAAAGGTCACCCCATAAAAACAAATTCGGGCAGAAGATGGGGAAGAGACAGGAATTTGCAATTTATGTGAAGAATTTAATTGCCCCAAGTATCCCATTTGAATAATGTTGCTTGTTTTCTTCTTCATTTATGAATTAGTCTGCATTTTAACAGTTAGATTACAAGCAGAGATAAAGAACATCATCCTATTATCTCTACCCACTATAATGTCAGTATTTCTATGAATATTGTACTACATGGCAACACTCATTATTATTCTAATCAGTCGCTCTTACAGTTAAATGAACAACACGCAGTTTCATTTTTAAACAACTACTTACTTACTCTTTTACCTGAACACAGAATATAACTGAGCATTAAAAACAAAAACTAAATCTATTTATGTATCTCATTTACCTATGTAACAGACCCATCGTGGGTTTCTATTGCTTTACTTCAAAATGAACACTTTCACTATGATGAGCATATTATCTCCCTCCCTTCCTGCCCCAAAAAACTGTGCAATAATAGCAAGATTGGAAATGACCTGGAAACAAAGGTGTCAGCCCTCCTTCTGCCTTTCCCTGGCCACTTCTTACCCTCAACAGCAACATTCCTATGTAGTAAAACCGGCTGGTGAACCAGGCTCTGGACTTCAGACTGCTCAGTGAATGCAAATAGCCTCTAGTTTGGAACTTTAGTGAGTCTAATATGTAGTAGAAAAGCTTCTATTTTTGGTTTCCCTATCAACTCATTTTAAAATTCAGACAAGTCATTTAACTTTCCTATGTCTAGAAAGAATCATTTCTAAAATAGTGATGCAAGCACTTTCTAGTCTATATGTCAACAGATGTTAGTACTAGATGTGAAAGGTGTAGGTAAGGATGTTCTAATTAAATCGCTGACTATAGAGCTGGAGTTCCTAAAATTAAAGAACTAGGTTCTCATTTATTACAGTATAGCATACACTTTTACTTTTAAATAAAATGAAGCAAGAGTCTTTTAAATTTAGTGGTGGAGAAAAACAAAACCTTCTTTATGTTACTTAAATACACACGTATATAAACACAGCAACTTGTAACATTTGTGAATGTTTTTCTGAAAAAACCCAACTACATTCAATTGAAAGAAAACATGTCAATAATAATATTTTTCTACACTCATTGTCAACTAATAAAAGAGGAAAAGGGCAAATGAGTTACCACCACACACTTCACAATCTCCAAAGAGAGACATGCTAGCTTAGTGGTGACAAGCTGGCCTCTGTCATTGGACAGATCTAAGTCTGAATCCAGGCTCCACACCTAGCTGAGTGATCGGCATGAGTTACTTCACCTCTCTGTGCCTTTGTTTTCTTATCTGTCACAAACCACACCCCCACCATAGTTGAAAGCCCTCTAAACCGAGAAGCCTGATGCCTCACCTGATCTGTAACTACCTAGCTGCTGGAACCAGAGCAAACCACCACCCTAACTGGACATCAGCTACACATCCTTAGGATTCCAGTTCCTCCTCAGAACCTCAGAACTTCAAATTTCTAACTTTTCTTCAGAGACTCACAGAATGTCCCATGCTGCCTCTCTTCCATCATCACTGCCTATATACTAGCTCGTCGCCTCTAATCATGGCCATATTCATGTTGAACTCAAAAAATCACCCAACTGATAGGCTAGCGCGCCCCCTCCCAGACTCAGCACCCCTCCCCACGAAGCAATTCCTGTAATACCAGCACCCGCCACTAGGTGCCGTAGGACTCAACATTTAATCTTGGCGCAAACACTGAGCATTCATTCAATGGCACAAAAGTTCATGCTTCGTTCTGGAGATATAAAGATAAATCAGACACAAATGGTCCCTCTTTAAAGTGTTCAGAGTCCAGGAGGGGTTACATGTCCAGAAATGTAGGAAACAGAGCAGGAAGAGGTGACAACTACCATCAGAAGGATGAACGGGTGTCTGGGGAGGCAGAAGAGGTCCTTCCAGCCTGGGTCACAACACAGGTATGGGCATCTGAAGCCACAGAACTGGCAGACACTCGAAAGGAAAAAAAAAAAAACAACAACATACCGGTGATGTGATGTCAAGGAGATGAAGTGGGAGTCAGTCAAATGTGGAGACTGAAATCACAGGGATTTGCAACTATCTGAATTCATATGACTTTGCTCACTTGTCTATCAGGGATCTCCACTGCTAGAAAGGCAGTTCTGCCTGAGCAGAGTCTTTGTCAGTGGGGTTGACCCCTCTAATTCCTGACATCTAGAAGGTACTTAGATATTTTTAATGAATGGCAGCACTGGTAAGATTTCACTAAGATGCAGTGTATCCCATCAAGAACACTCATCTGGTTAACCAGCCATTAAAACTGCTCAGCAAAGAAGGCTCTTTATCCACAAAGACCCATGGATGGAATCACTTTCCATCCTTTCCTTGGGGATGAAGACTTTCCCCAAGGTTTATTGATATGGGCCCGCCCTAACTCAGGAATACACTTTTGGAATCCATGCGCAATTTAGATCAGAGGGAATATGTGGGAGGGTAGAAAGTATATGAGGAGAGACCCTGTGAATAATAAAACAACTGAACATCTGTGACTCAAACTCTAATTAGTAAATCTTCTGAAAGTCAGGACTGCAATTCACTCCAAACATACAGTGCATTTGTAGCTTCAGTTACAACCAGTGCCAGCTGTTTTCCATTGTGCCCTGGCCTCTCTAGAGCAAGCATGGCCTAGGGGCCAGCAGACAATGATGCTGAGCAGGGCAGGTAGGAAGGACCTCGATGATGTGGGAAAGGGAGGGGCTGTAAAGTCACACCAGGAATTGCGTCTCAGCTCTGGCCACATCAAGGCTGTTGTGCGTGTGGCCTTTGGCAATTGATTCCTTCACCCTACACTTTCGGGTCTCCGCCTGGAAGCAGAGAATCCTGTACTTTGCAGGGGTTGCTATTGAAAAAGGAATAAAACAAGCCACACAAATTTCCTTGGCAAAGAATGAATTGTAGCAACTGACCGGCAGTCTTGTTTTTGACCAGTGCTTGGCCAAGTGAAACTGCCAGACTAATGACACCAGAATCGCTGGAGAAAGCCTTCCCCCACCTCAGGTCCTCGGAGTATCTGAGATGGAGCCACCAGCAGTCTCCCAAGCTTCTCCGGTGATCCTGATGCTCAACTAAACAGCAGACCACTACAGTTATACTGCTGCTGCTGCTGCTAAGTCGCTTCAGTCGTGTCCCACTCTGTGCGACCCCATAGACGGCAGCCCACCAGTCTCCCCTGTCCCTGGGATTCTCCAGGCAAGAACACTGGAGTGGGTTGCCATTTATACTACACCACCACTAAAACCAGCATCACAAGCAGCAAGAAGCCTGAAACATCGTGCCCGCCACCCCTAAATGCCCAGCCCTCAGAGCCCAATTCAGGAAAGGACCTTGTAGGAGAGGTAATCAAACCCTGCTTGTGATATAGTCTAAATATTTATGCTGCCAAATAAGAACTTCTGTTGATGTTATTTCCTCTCCCCCATATTATATCCAATTCATATTGTTTGCTTCGGCCCATTAAAATCCAATGGATTTCTTTTCTGACATCAGCAATGTTGAGCACTTTAGAGAAAAAAAAAATTACAAGATGTGTGCTAGCTCGGTAGTACAATCTTGTTTATACAGCTCTAATCTGACTGAGTGGGCAGGAACCTCAAGGGGGAAGAAGGAAGAGCAACAGCTCTTAAGAACAAACAACGCTTTCTGTTACTGTAGAGTCTGCCAACTTGATGTCTCCTGTATACTCAGAGTTCAGCTACTCCATGACAGCTCAAGTGTCTGTTTCAAGTAATGGACCAAAGATATGAAAACAAGGGGCTATAGGATATAGTTCAACCTTTAGGGGTCAATCTTGCTGGCATGCCAGGTACCCAGGATTTTACTAGGCTGTAGTCACTTGGGACTTCATTTTAAGGAAGTCATTTTAGGACTTCAGTTAGAACTTAAGGATTCCCAAGAGCTGATTCAAGGACCTGAACAAGATAAGCAGCCTCAGAATCACCAGGTTGGGAGGGGGAAGGGGCGGGGGGAGGGCAGTGATAAAGATACATGTTCCTGGTTCCCATGCTCCAGAAATTCTAATCCTGTAGGCCTAGGACAGTCCCTTTGTTATTGTTCAGTCGCTAAATTGTGTCCAACTCTTTCTGACCCCACGGACTGCAGCACACCAGGCTTCCATGTCCTTCACCATCTCCCAGAGTTTACTTAGTTGGTGATGCTGTCTAACCATCTCATCTCTGCTGCACGCTTCTCCTCTTGCCCTCAATCATTCCCAGCATCAGGGTCTTTTCCAATGAGTCAGCTGTTTGCATCAGGTGGCCAATGCATTGGAGCTTCAGCTTCAGTCCTTCCAACGAATATTCAGGGTTGATTTCATTTAGGATTGACTGCTTTGAGCTTCTTGCAGTCCAAGGGACTCTCCATAGAGTCTTCTCCAGCACTACAACTCAAAGGATGTCCCTGGAGACTTATAAATGAAAACATCCCCCTGGTGATTTGGAAGCACAGTCAGGTTTGGGAACTAGTGACTTGGATCCCATGGAATCTGCCTTCTCTTCACCTGATCACTCCCATCCTGCCCCGCGCTGCTGACTCGCTGGGCAGCCATGCTGACTAAGGTGGGGCTTCTTTAACTTCCCTTGAATTCTGCCAGAAACTCACTGTGATGGATAAAGCCAGGATCCTGGAATCAAAGAACTGGCTCTCAGTCCTGGCCACGCTACTTAAGAGCCGTGCGACCATGAACAACGTATTTCTATGCTTATTTAGCCTCGTTGAGCCTTGGTTTCCTCTTCCATGCTGCTAAGTTGCTTCAGTCGTGTCCTACTCTGTGCCACCCCATAGACGGGTCCACCAGGCACCGCCGCCCCTGGGATTCTCCAGGCAAGAACACTGGAGTGGGTTGCCATTTCCTTCTCCAATGCATGAAAGTGAAAAGTGAAAGTGAAGTCGCTCAGTCGTGTCCAACTCTTAGCGACCCCATGGACCACAGCCCACCAGGCTCCTCCATCCATGGGATTTTCCAGGCAAGAGTACTGGAGTCGGGTGACAGTGCCTTCTCCTCTTCCATAAAATGAAACAAATACTCATCACCTGTACCAGTGGGCCTTCACTTTGCCTGCCCATTAGAATCACCTGGGCAATTCCTCATGGCAACTCTAACACATGGATGTTATCACTCCCACACTACAGATGAGAACACTGAAGCTCAAGAACATAGGCCACTTGCCCAAAGGTAAAACAGCCTGTCAGTCAAGAATCTAGAATTCAAATCCCACAGACTTCAAGGTCCACAGACTTTCTCCAACCAGTCAGCTTGGTCTCCAGTGAAATCAATGATACAAAGTATTGAAAACAAAATTTTGTAAATATACAAAATTTCAGTATATACTTAAATATACAGTATTTAGCACACATAGACTAATTACAGCATGCTCAGTAGCAGGTACTTCTGGTACATGATACAACTGGTACATAGCAGGTTCCCAACTAATTAGTGGCTCTTTCTTAATGACATCAGTGAAGCAGATGTCCCCATATCAACCCTACCTGAAGGCATATACATAAATACAGTCCTACGTTCCTCAGCTGCCTGACAGCCTAAACAAACTAATTGACCAAAGCTGCTTATAAAGAAAAATATTTTTGCATTCCTTAAACACAAGTCCTAAAAAGCTGGGAGGGAGAAGTGGAAAGTTCTTCACAGAGCAGGATGCGCTTGGCCATGTGACATGCCTCTGGTTCTGTTACTGCAATCTGTGCTTGGAGTTGAGGGCATCCTCTCTTACCAGGGGCTGTGAACTCCACACAGCTCTGGACAGTGCAGACCCTGCCAATTCTTTGCTGACTCCTCCTGCCTTTTGAACTTTTCTTCTGTTAACAGTATACCCCCTATGTCCTTCCACCTCCTCTCTGAACTTGAACCTTCTGTGACCCTCATGGCAACCTGGCTCCCCCCAAAGACATCCCCTGCCCTGCACGTAGTGGCCCTCACCCTACCTATCTCAAGACCAGGAAGGAAGGCAAGCATCCTCCTGGTTCTCCACTGTTGCTTCAATGATTTCCCTCCTGTCGCTCTACCCAAACTTCTCTTGCAACACTCAGACCATCAGCCAAGCCATTGTTAAGGCGTGAGGCTACCCATCCTCTCCTGTTAAGCCTTTTCATTTCCTGAAGATTCCAGCTTGCAGGTCTCAGGTTTTCCCTATCCCTTGGTCAACTCAGCAACTTTAATGTTAGAGCAAGAGCTGGTTTGTCTGCCCTTCTCTTCCCTCATCTGAACTCTTTCCCTTCCTCCTCCTCAGTGACCATCTCACATGGCCACACGCTGAATCTTGCCATCACTGGTGACTGTAACATTTCAAGTCCCAGTACAAACCGAGAGGGCACCCTCTTCCCACTGCCCCTCTTTCCAGATCACCTACTCTACATTCCCAGCAAACATTCCTCATCCTTAGACATTCCATCCATTTCAACCACACCTTTGGTACCATCTCTTACTGCTCTTCACTCTGTCTTCACATTCTTCTCTCCCTGGCTCCAATATTTCACTCACTCGTCATCACTCTCTTGCAAATGGCCTCCACTTCCTCAGGTCCCCCTTTCTGTGTCATATTTGCTGACAAAACTCCAACACTGGTGGAACCCAACTCTCCGCCACACAATATCTGAATATCCAAGCTCACATCGGGCAGGTGAACACTGTAGGTGGGGAGGAAATCACACCACCAGGCTCACAAGCTGCAGTTTAGATTCATGAGCACAAAATTTCAATGAGAAGAAAGGAAAGAAGGAAGGGAGGAAGGAAAAACAAAAAGGAAAAGAAAGCTAGTCAATTCTGCTCACCAAACCTAAAAGGTTTTCCTGCCAAACTTGCCTCCTGAATTGGCTATCTTATAACTTCTCCTTGTTCAAGCTTCATACATGGTCTCAGTTGATGGGCTCAGTTCGAAATCCACTGAAGAAATGGAAGCCAGCAGAAGGCAAGGCACTTTGCCAACAAAGGTCCATACAGTCAAAGCTATGGTTTCTCCAGTAGTCATGTACGGATGTGAGCTGAACCTTAAAGAAGGTTGAGAGCAGAAGAATTGATGCTTTCAGACTGTGGTGCCGGAGAATACTCTTGAGAGTCTCTTGGACAGCAAGGAGATCAAACCTGTCAGTCCTAAAGGAAATCAGTGCTGAATATTCATTGGAAGGACTGATACTGAAGCTGAAGTTCCAATACTCTGGCCACCTGATGGGACAAGCTGATTCACTGGAAAAAGACCTTGATGCTGGGAAAGATTGAAGGCAGGAGGAGAAGGGGATGACAGAGGATAAGATGGTTGGATGACATCACTGACTCAACGGACATGAGTTTGAGCAAACTCTGGAGACAGTGAAGGACAGGGAAGCCTGGTGTTCTGCAGTCCATGGAGTCGCAGAGAGTCGGACATGACTTAGCAACTGAACAACAAGAAGGCAAGTCTCTCATCTTGAGACAGCCTCACCTAAGCCACCAAGTTCTTGGTCTTCTTTCCACTGCAATAGAAATGTTGCTGCATTTACTAAAGGGAAGTTGCTCTGCTTTTGCTCTTCACTGGAAGGTGATAGATAGCACATTGCTTCTCAACTACACCCTCTCACCACACTGACAGACTCCAATATGATAACAGCAGATCACACCTCAAAGACCTCCAAGACACTTACTCTCTGAAGTGTAAGACAACAACATAGCTGCTGTTATTCAGTTGCTAAGTCGTGTCCAACTCTTTGCAACCCCATGAATCATAGCAAGCTAGGCTTCCCTGTCCTTCACTATCTCCTGGAGTTTGTTCAAACTCATGTCCATTGAGTCATAGGGAAATGTTAAGTCAAGAGAGAAAGCAAAAACAAGAAGACGAGGGGAATTCGAAGTTTCTAGCAGCTACAACTACAACAAACATTAAGCATAGCCCAACTCCTGGCCAAGTTAAATAAAACTTCACAGGGAAGGCCTGGTTACCTCAGTTTCTATTACCTGATTCATCATATCCGTCTTTCAAGAAAAAAAATCACGATCCACGCTGAAGCAAGGAAAGCACACAGTCTAGAGAGACAAGCAGTTGTGAAAAACAGATATGACACAGAAGTTGATGTTATCAGACAAGAAATCTAAAATCACTATGATCAAATATGCTAAAGGTGCTAACAGAAAAATAGATGATAATGAAAGCAGAGACGTAGAAATGCTTCCAAAAAATCCTTAAAAAGGAAATGCTAAAAGTCAAAAACACTGCAATAAGTGAAGAATGCCTTCAATGGGCTCATGGGCAGACTCTATATGGCCAGGGAAAGATTCAGTGAGCTTGAGGTCAACAGAAACTTCCAAAAGTGGGGGAAAAAGCAGGGGGGAGCAGGAAGAGAAAATTTTAATGGAACAGAATACACAAAAACTATGGTACATATCACAAGGTATAAGTATAACTGCAGTACCAGGAGGAAAAAAAAAAGAGAAATAAAACATATTTAAAGGGATATTGACAGAATTTTCCAAAGTTAATGATTGACACAAAACGCAGATCCAGAAAGATAAGAGACCAATCAGTATACATTAAAACAGAACAGTACCCCGAGACATACCATATTCACACTGCAGAAGATGAAAGACAGGAAAAATCTTGAGAGAAACAAGAAGAAAAACCTTAGCTATGGAAAAATAAGGATAAAAATTACATGGGGCCTCTCACCAGAAATCTCACAAACATGAGTGCAACTGAATACTAAAAATATTGGGAGAGAAAAAAACACCAACTTGGAAGTCTACATCTAGTGAAATGATCCTTCAGAAGCGAAGGAAAAATAAACTTTCTCAGACAATAAATACCAAGTGAGTTCATCACTAGCCGACTTGCCGGCAAGAAATGCTAAAAGCTCTTCAGGCAGAGGAAAATGTTATTGGTCAGAAACTTGGATCTACCAAATTAAAGAGCAAGCATCAGGGAAGAAATAAAGGGAAATAAAATCTTGTATTTTATTATTCTTAATTGACCTACAAGAAGAGAGTAAGACTTTCTAGATTGTGTTTTTTCATTGCCTCTTAGCATGGCTCGTGATTTTTTGTTGAAAGCCAAACACAATGCATCAGGTAACAGGAACTGAGGTAACCAGGGCTTCCACATGAGGTTTTTATTTAGTTTGGCCAGAAAAAAAAAAAAAAACTTTTTTAAAGATTAGCCTATCAGTGCCTAACACAGAGCTCGGGAGTAGCCTCCTCCCCAGACAATCAACTAGTTCAAGGGTGAGCCAACGAGGGCCCCTGGGACAGACCTAGCCTTCTGCCTGTTTTCATATGGTCTGTGAGCTAAGAATGGTTTTTACCTTTTCAGATGGTAGAAAAAAGTTAAAAGAAAAAGAATACTTTGTGACACATGAAAAGTGCATAAAATCAATATTCTGTGCCATAAACAAAGTTTTACCAACACCCATCTGTTTACTTATTGCCTTGGCTCCTTTCATACTATAAGGGCGGGGCTGAGAAGTTGTAGCAGCGTTGATGTGGCCCACAGAGCCCAAAGTATTTACTCTTTGATGCTTCACGCACATTTTTTTCTGTTCCCTGAACAAGCCTGATCACTTCATTTTTCAGAGGCTGGAAGCAAGGCCTGGGAGACAGAATTACACTCAAATGTCACTTTCCTGGTCAGTTAACAGAGCCAGTGTGAAAATGCAAGTCTTCAGATCCAAGTGCCCAAGAGGACTTACATTTTGTAAGAACAGATTTTAGGATCGTAGTGTCTAATACTACTGACTAATACTACTGACTCTAGGGACTGCATAAGTAACATTTTATTATTCTCTTATTTCACATGAAAGATAGTGTGACGGCTAGAGGAGAAACAGGGGTGACAGAGAAGCTTTGCCAGCTTCTATGCACAAGAAGGGGATGACTGAGAGATGAAGAGGATGACATGTTCCTAGGGGACCAAGAAGAAAAGCACTCCAATTGGCTTCTTTTTTTAGAGGATGTCAGTTTTACTCCTTGGGATTTTGGTCTTTTCTTTCTTCTCTTTTTAATTTTTAGAACAGGTAAAAATCAGTATCTTTATACTCTAAAACTAGGCAGTTAAATATGGGGTCCAGGACTTCGCTGATAGTCCAGTGGTTAAGAGTCTGCCTGCCATTGCAGGGAACATGGGTTCAATCCCTGGTCTGGGAAGAGTCCCTCTGCTACAGAGCAACTAAGCCCAGGCACCACAATTATAGAAGCTCTAGCCCCATAGAGCCCGTGGTCCACAACAAGAGAAGCCACCGCAATGAGAAGCTTGTGTACCACAACTAGAGAAAGCCCAAGCATAGCAACAAAGACCTAGCACAGACAAAAGTAAATAAATAATTTTTTTTTTGAAAAATAAGGGATCCATCTCTCTCATGACTCTGCAGTGCATACACGTGGAGTGTACAGACGTTTCCCCTTCTGGAGACAGCAAGACTTGACAAAAGAAAGATCTATTCATAAGGCTCATCAGGCAGGAGAAATATAGGTCAACGAAATAAGAAGATAGATTCCTAAGGGTACGATTTTATTCATATTATGTAGATGGAAGACAAAAATAGTACAATTACAATGTACCATATCCTACACTAGAGGTCTGTCTTATAGCAGAACATACACACACCCCCCAGAACAACTAGAAAAGCTGGATAAAATTTTGAAAAGAGAGCTCCCAATGCAATGAGGTCATATGGAGAAGAGGGAAGTTTAGAAGGGAGTGGACATGTCTGCAACATTGCTGTAATGTACCTTGTCAAGTCCAACATCCATTCATGAAAATACTCTGAGCAAAATGTAAATGTGAGGAAATTTGCTTAATTTGATAAGGGATATATTAAAAACACATATAGTGACTCTTCAAAAATTTTCCCACCAAGATTAGGAATGAGACAAGGATGCCCACTATGACCACTCCTATTCACCATTATATTAGCGGTCTCAGCCAATGCAACAGACAAGAAAAAGACATAAAAGGAACAAAGACAGCAATTCTGTTTGTTGAGTCACTCAGTCATATCCAACTCTTTTGCAACCCAATGAACTGTGGTCCACCAGGCTCCTCTGTCCCTGGGAATTCCCCAGCAAGAATACTGGAGTGGGTTGCCAGGGGATCTTCCCCACCCAGGGACTGAACCTGCGTCTCCTGCACTGCAGGCAGATTCTTTACCACTGAGCCACCCGGGAAGCCAACAATGACTGCAAAACAAAGAGTAAAAACTTTTTGCATGTAATTTAATTACATATATGGAAAAGTCATAATAATCTACCGATCAGACTTATTAGAATTTACAAGTGAATTTAACAAAGTCACTGGATATAGGTCAATATAAACTCAACTGTATTTCTATATACCCACAACAAAGAGTCAGAAAAGGGTGTTTTTAAAAGATACCATTTAAAACAAGCCAGAATTTGTTTTAAAAACCCAAATCGATAAAAACAGATAATCCAACTGAAAAATAGGCAATAAACTTGAAGAGGGACTACAAAAAATTAAATAAAAGTGACAAAAAAAAATACTAACAAGGCACATCATTAGTCACCAAGGCAAACTGAGACCACAATGAGACACAACTACCCACCCACCATAATGGCTACAATTTAAAAGTCTGACAATTCCAAGTGTTGACAAGCATTTGGAGAAACCGAAACACTCCTAAACTGATGATGGAGGCATAAACTAGTACAACCACTTAGAAAATCTCTTTGTAAGGCCCTCCTAAATTTGAATATATGTCCCAGAAATCCAGTCTTAGGAGTGTAACAAACAGAAACCCATTCATACGTGTGCCAAAAAACACATGCAAAAAATTACAGAAGCATTATTCACAGTAACCCTAAACTGGAAATGTCCCAAATACACATCAACAGATGAATAAACTGTGAAATGTAACTGAGTGGGTTGTGATACATCAGTAAAAATAAACTATTGCTACATACCACATCATGGATGAATCTCTCAAACAGTATTGTGCCTAAGAAGAAACAAAAATAGTATATACATATAAATCCATATATATTTCACATATTTCAAATATGAGAAAGATATGGTGTTAGAAATCAGGTTAGTGGTCACCACTGGGGAAAGAGGATATGTAGTACCACTGGGAGGGTGCAAGAGGTAGTTTTGGGGGCAATGGTAATATTCTCTCTCTTAACCTGGGAGTGACAATATAGATGTATTTACTCTTTGAAAATTCACTGAGAAATGAGTTGTGTACTTTTCGAGGACGAACGCAAATATTCTTGGAAAAGGATATAGCATCTCTGATTCTCAAGGTAGCACTCGCATCATCTAAAGCAATGCAAAAAGTGATGAAATTGCAGAGATATGGTTGCAGGGATGCTAGAGGAGCTAGAGGTTGTATCTGTCACCACTATACACATACTCAATTACTCTGTGTGTAGACCAGGAGCAATAATCACAGAACTAGAGAAGTGATACAGAAGTGAAGCAAGATTAGAAACACACTACCTAAGGAATGCTTCACATTACCCAAAGACTTTATTTTGGATAACAAAAGTCTTCCAACTCTTACAAAATATCTCAGAACTTCCAAAGAGTGGTTGAAATACTCTGCACTTGTTCTTAATAATTTTCTGAAAGTGGAAGTCGCTCAGTCGTGTCCTATTTTTTGCGACCCCCATGGACTATACAGTCCATGGAATTCTCCAGGCCAGAATACTGGAGTTGGGTATAGCCCAACTTCTCCAGGGGATCTTCCCAGCCCAGGGATCGAACCCAGGTCTCCCCACACTGCAGGCAGATTCTTTACCAGCTGAGCCACAAGAGAAGCCCAAGAACACTGGAGTGGGTAGCCTATCCCTTCCCCAGTGGATCTTCCTCATCCAGGAATCAAACTGGGGTCTCCTGCACTGCAGGTGGATTCTTTACCAACTGAGCTTTCAGGGAAGCCCACTACTCCCCAGCAAATATATCCAAAGTCTTTCAGCCAGTTTAGAAGTTTGAGGTAGATACTGTATTTTTTGCCCAGTATATATATATTTGTGTGTGTGTGTGTGTATTAAGTTTACTTCTTCTGTCAGAGAAAGATGGGCCTGTGAACTGTCCTCAGCAAAGTATGCCATACCACAGGACACACTCATTGGACCAAGACAGACATGTGAGTCTAATCAGGACCAATCAGGATCCTTCTCTGAGGGGTGAGATAAGAACACTGGAAGAAAGAAGCCCCCTTCCCCATAAGGGATTAGTCTGAAACCCTATGAAGGGAAGGAGGTTAATGACAATCTTCTTTTTGTGGCACAGAAGGAGGATATCAAGATGATGAGGTGTCAGTAAGAGGTGCTAATGGTATCATTTAAGTCCCTGGATCTAGCCATGCCTGAATTCCAAGATTTACTAGTCCGAGTAATTCCTTTTTGCTTCATTTGGTTTGAATTTTGTTTCAGTGCAGTTGTTTTTTGTCTACATCCAAGAGAACTCTGAATCATCATTTATCACTGTTACCTTTATTATATATTATTATTATATATATGTGGCATTCAATTCCTTCAATAGACTGGCCCCAATTTTCACTTCTTGTCTTGTCAGTCACTATTTATCCACGTATAACCAACAATATGAATAATTTCAACCACAGGAAACTTTCCTCAACCAAGAATTTTCAATAAGCAAAGTTCAACTTAAAAAAACCTACTTCCACATACACTTCTGATGGATAGTCAACTGGTCATTCCTGTTAAGGATAATTAGAAAATATAAGAAACTGGGGATTAGAAATGGATTTTTTTAAGTGGGGGAGTATGGCAGATGGCAGGCTGGGTAAGTGGTTTTTGCAGAGAAGCTTTTGAAAGCTAAAGGAAGCCAAAGAAAGGAAAACCTAGAATCGACAGCATATGCTTTGGCATAAAGCTAAACACCCTATGTGTTAGGGTGAGACATCTGAGAACTTCCTAACTGGTCATGCCAAGCAAGTTAAATTAAGTTTATCCCAAGATGTATCCACTCTCCCCTTGAGCCACAGGACGATCCAGGAGCCAGTGGTCACTCTCTCAGTCCGAAAGTCAAAAAGGCATTGAACATTTGGAAAGTGAGCCTGACACAGTGGGTAGAAATGCCCATTTGCATGGAAGCAGCACATTGACTGTAATAAAGCAAACCCATTTTCTCTCATTTCATTGCAGGGGACCAAACTCCTTGATAACAGTGAGAAGTAACTAGAAATTCATTGTGACATATCCTCCATTACCAACATTAGGTGAGGAAAATGTCACTCAGTCTACCTTGCTTTCTCATTTTACCTGCAGTAAACATAAATAGTCAACAATTTTCCTTACAACCTAAATTACCTTTCCCTGTTTCCCCTCAAGTTCTAAGCTCATCTACCCAGACTGAAAGTACCTGACTCAATAGAGAGGTATTAAAAATCCTTTGCACACTATGTCACCTCTAATCTTTTACTTACACTGACCTGCCTGAAGCACACTTTGGCCACCTGCGTCCCCTGCCCCATCTCTGCAGGCCCCCAACCCGTTGGTCCTCCAACACCCAGCTCATCCACTCAGCCTCTTCAGTGAAGTCTCCCTCCCCCATTCCATGTAAGCGTGCCTGTCTTACCACATCCTGTTAATCCATCTTTTTCCCCCTCAACAGAATTTAAAACTTCCCAAACACCAGAGCCACATCTGATTAATCATCATCTACAAAAGGGCCTTCAGTAGTGGGACCACTGACACGATGAACAAGCAAGACAAGGAGCAGAGAAGAACACCGGAGACCTTAGACCAACAGTGACTTAGGATAGGGACCTGTATCCTCCCCCAGCCCCAACTAAGAATTGACTAAACCTCAGATTTTCAGGAATACTCTCCCTTTCAAGAATGCCCTCAAAGCTATCATAATTTTTCAGCCCTGTTCTGCACCTGGGGAGAACACAGATCAGTAGCATTAAGTGGTTTTGTCTAATGTCACCAGCAGTCAAGCCCCTAAACTACCTGCCATTCTGAAAGTTAAAGTGCCTTCCCTTAAAAAAAAAAAAAAAAAAAAAACTCAAATATAATCAATAAATGTATGCTTTGTGAATGCATCCTTTCTATTTTGACCAGCTGCTGAATCAGTCTTTGTTTTAGGATGTATGGTCAGCAAAATAATATAATGGCAGCTTCCTGTTCGGTTTGGAATCTAAATACTGTTAACACTTACATAGTGGCTTCAGAGAAAGATATATAGGATATTTAAGTTGTTGTCTTTCTTCTACAGAGGTCATAAGCAGAAGGAAAAAAAACAACCACCAGCTCAAACAAGTGTTCTATTTGGATTGGGCAGTGTGCTATGCTGCTGCTGCTAAGTCGCTTCAGTCGTGTCCGACTCTGTGCGACCCCATAGACGGCAGCCCACCAGGCTCTCCGTCCCTGGGATTCTCCAGGCAAGAACACTGGAGTGGGTTGCCATTTCCTTCTCCAGTGCATGAAAGTGAAAAGTGAAAGTGAAGTCACTCAGTCGTGTCCGACTCCTAGCGACCCCATGGACTGCAGCCTACCAGGGTCCTCTGTCCATGGGATTTTCCAGGCAAGAGTACTGGAGTGGGGTGCCATTGCCTTCTCCGACTGAGCAATGTAGATCCCTATAATATTTTTCTAATTGGAATTAGTTGCCAATGACTAAAACTGGATGAAACAAATGGATGACAACAGCTTTCTGAGCAGCACACACCCTTTGCTTTAACGCAGTCCTCACCTACCCTAATGCTTCTCGACCCTGAGGTCTAGCACCAGATGCCATTCATCATCACACATGGATGGCTGTTGGGCTTTTAAAAAAAGCGAAATTGTTTTCTGGCTCCCATCTCTCTTTCAAAAATGTGGCAGAGGGCCCCTGGTTTCAAGAAAACTGAGGATAAGTACATTTCTTTCTGGGAGTAAAAACTTTCTACATGTTTTACACACAAAGCATGATTTGGATGGGGAAAAAAATGCAACAACTTAAGCTAACGTGAAAGAAACCCCACTTGTTTCATTCATCTGCTTTACCCAACTGGCTCTGTGTTTGAGTTTGCAACCCATTTTCTAAGGCTTTTTCCTCCCTTCATTCATTCTACAATCAGCTCTCAAGCAATTACTATAAACCAGAATCTGACAAATGGTGAAGCAACAAGAGGGAATAAAACAGAGTTCTTGCTCTCAGGGAGTGGACATTTTAGTGGATGGAGACAGACAATATACAAATGAAAAACATATAGTGCAATGTCATGGTGATAAAGCTGAAGATAAGGCAATAAAGAGCACTGCAGGGAAGCAGGAGTTTTATTTTAGCTACGATGGTCTGGGAGGACATGATAATGAAGATTTTATAATATTAGCTCTTACTCTGAAAGCAAACAATAATTGGCTTAACAATTGGTTTAATTATTATTATTAATACCTCTTACCTGAAAAGCTTGCTGTTATCCCCTCTGTTCACCTATGACATTTTTGCCTCTCTCCCGAAGCCTCTCTTCCAGGTCTGATTATACAGTGTTCTCTCTGAACTAAATGGTACTTACTGGCTTCATTGTCTACTTGCTACATAATCTGACATAAAATTCTATGCGTTATGCTCCTAAATCATCAATTAACATCTTTTATTGTTTATTTTCTATTCATTTCTATTTCTCTCCAAAAGAACTGAACTGATCTCAAGGGAAGGGTCTCTGTTTATCCCTGACCTAGTGATATATCCACAAGACTCGGGATTTGGGGTCAGAAAAGATCTGGATTTAAATCTTGGTTTTTAATAACTCAATAACTATCTGACCAAGGGCAAGTGGCTGAACCACTTCTTCAACTTCAGTTTCTTCATCTGTAAAATGGGAGTGATACCACCTAATTCTTATTAAAAACTTTGCTCTCCAATAGCTTTACAGGTTCAGTTCAGTTCTGTCTCTCAGTCGTGTCTGACTCTTCGCAACCCCATGGACCACAGCACGCCAGGCCTCCCTGTCCATCACCAAGTCCCAGAGTTTACTCAAACTCATCTCCACTGAGTCGGTGATGCCATCCAACCATCTCATCCTCTGTAGTCCCCTTCTTTAATGTACTGACAGTTATAAGGTCAGTCCCCTGCCATATGACAATTCCACAGCTTTGTAGGCTGGGCAACTTTGGGCTCAGGAATCCAATTTCTCTCAAGCATATCCTGTGTCTTGCCTTGCAGTGGGGCAAGATAGAACCAGTGGGAGAGACGAACATGGATGTACAATTGCAAACTAGGTTGGAGGACCTCAGTATATTGTGGCTCTCAGGTGAATCTAGCCAGGCAGAATCAAGCAAGCATAAGAATAAGGATCATAACCACTTGTACCTTGCATCTTCTGTGTAACTGCCCATGCACCTGCACCCAAACCAGTCCATGCACCCACCCTTGAAAAGGTCTATGCCCCCACACCGGGTCCAGGCTACACTGCATTACTATTAGTCCATCCTGCCTTCCATGTTCACCGTCCCGCCCCGCTACAGAGCTGTCACTCTGCAGGTCAACAATTCAGCAAATATTTACCAAACCCCTACCATGCACAGGCGCTGTGAGAGATACCAAGGAAATAGAGGAAAACAGCACAGGGCCTCGTCCGGTGTGGGTCATAGTCTGGCACAAGAGATATCAATGCAGCTGCAGCCCCTGTGTTTCATTTCTCTTCCTGCTGGTGACCAGTGACCTTTAGGCTCAAGGAAATCTTTGGCTGCCACAGGGAAGGCCATCCTCCACTCGAGCATTTCCCCTGAATGTTTGGGCCACATCCTCCAGGGTCAGAATCACAGAGCAGCATTCTCCGAGGCAGGGGTAGGGAACCTCCAGGATCTAATGCCTGATGATCTGCAGTGGAACTGATTTAATAATAATAGAAAAAGTGCACAATAAATGTGACAAGCTTGAATCATCCCCAAACCATCTCCCTACCTCCAGTCTATGGAAAAATTGTCTTCCACGAAACTGGTCCCTGGTGCCAAAAAAAGTTGGGGACTGCTGCTCCAAAGAACTCAGAAGTTCCTCCAACGCTCGGCTGATAGAGCAGGTCCACAGGAACAGAAGAGTCGGAAACCATTGCCCTGAAATACCAATTTCCCACCAGACTCCCACGGGAGGAGGTCATGTAGAGGCCGTGGCTTCTAGTTGACCTGCAAGCTGAATGGGCACTTGGAGGCTTCTCACCCCTCCTTGTGCCTGGAATGCACACTCTGCCCACCCTCCCCTAGGGAGCCATTTGCAAGGACCATAACCTTAAGACAGTAAATTGCTGAGACCGTCTGGACTGAAGATGTGACTGATCCCAGTTAGAGCCTCAGAACAGAAACACAGGCTTGAAAAAAACATAATTTTGAAGGTACTGGCGGGTGGGTGCAAGGAGCTACCCCTCTTGCAATGTCTAAGACAAGCCTCTTATGTAAGTTCCCTTGCTTATTACATTTGCCGCCTACCAATCTGCTGCGTTTCCCTCTATTCCTCCATCTCCGTGTCCTCCGTGTCTGGGGGCTGGTTTCAGATCTCGCCTAGGGAACAACCAGGGTTGTGAATAACTCATTATCAAAATTATCAGAAAACAACAACTATGACGTAACAGGGCCCATCTTCTCCAGCTACTGGGCCTCCTCTGCCCAGGATCCTATTTTTCTCATCACAACCACACATATTCAAGGGGTATATTCTTTATTTTTATTTTACAGACGAGGACACAATGAACGGGGTGTGAAAAGCCTGTTGTGCTACTTGAAGAGCTATGGATCGTAGCTCTGTGTGAGCTCAGGGCTGGCCTATATCGAGAGCAACACAGGCACCTGGGGACCTCCAAGAGCTGCCACTGCCGGTCCAGGTTCACACAGGACACTCTCATCTCAGGATGCTCTCCTGGAAGTGTGCGTCTCCCTGCCCCCCACCCCCGTGCAAGAAAATAGCCTCCAGGGTAGGGCAGATAGCAGTGGACAAGGGAGTTCTATGTGCCAAAAGTAATTTTTTTCCTTTGATGGTTTTACCAAAGTATTTCAAAAGCTTGAACAGCTGTCTCCACCACAACTCACTTGAAAAGCCTCACTCACAGGAACACCTGCTCTGTCTGTATTTCACTATTGACATATTTTTCCATTTCCATCCTTAAAAATGGGTGTCCTCTGCACCCTATGTTTCTAACATGGAAGTGGAAGAAAAGGATACATTTATTTTACCCACAAAGTAGCCACACAAGGAAGATCAACAAGTTCTGACTGGGATGGTTCAGCCAGCTGGAACCTCCTAGCTAATAAACGCATTCTCACCACCCTTCTCTCTTGTTTCCTTGGTCATAAGAGGGAGATCTACGTGGTCGGAGACTGGTCAAAATGAGCGAAGGAGTGGAGGTCTGCCTTTTGGGGGGTGAGGGGTGGAGTCTGGACCACTGCTTGCTTTAGCCACTGCCTTGGTACTTGGGATAATTAATAGTGAACTTCCTTCCCCTTATTGGAATCTGTATGTGGTAGAAAATGAATTGCCTTTTACAGGTCTCAGGGAGGCAGCCATGAAGCACTGGAGGAGCTTTGTGGTTTCTCAAGCAGGTACTCTGAGTTGTTACTTAATGTAACTCATTAGGTTTAATGTGCATTTTAATTGCCTACTAGTGAGCAGTTTTGGCTCTCCCTGCACTTGGAAGATCGGGGTTTCATGACTTATTATTATTCTTATTACAGATTTAATGGTTCCAAATGATGGGTGATGAGCTCTTTTATCTAGACTGCTTCAGAAAGTTGTTTCCCCAAGGAGAAAACTGATAAGAGAATTCAACAATGTTTACTAGGCACCTACCGGCAGGTACATTCCTAGGCATGGGGCAGATGGATGCAAAGACAACTGCAACAGTGTTTCGCCCCCAAGGAGCTTACTATCTGGTTCTCAGGGTGGTCCAGCAGAATCAGCATCATCTGCAGATCATCCTGTTAGAGATGTAAATTCTCAGGCCTCACCCCAGACCAGCCAAGTCCAAAACTCAGGGGGTGATCCTAGCCATCTGCATTTGAAAAAGCCTGCTTCAAACAAAGATCACCCTCATCAAACGTCAAACTGACAAATATGCTGTTAGCTTATTGAGCTAAATCTGAAAGTGTCATTTGTCCTCTAAGGAAACAGGCCCAGAGGCCAAAGTCACTAGTTGGTGGAGGAGTTGAAACCAGAACTCAGGTTTCCCACCACCAACCTTACCCCCATGCTGCATGGCCAATGCTCTATTTCTTTTCTGATACTTTAAACCCTAAATCTCATAGGGAGCATTGCCAATCCAAATGCAAACCTTGGTTTTCAAAGATGACAGAAAAAAGAGAAACTACTCTTTTTTAAAATAAGTGAAGTGAACTCGCTCAGTCGTGTCCGACTCTTTGTGACCCCATGGACTGTAGCCTATCAGGCTCCTCCGCCCCTGGGATTTTCCAGGCAAGAATACTGGAGTGGGTTGCCATTTCCTTCTCCAGAGATCTTCCCCGCCCAGGGATCGAACCCTGGTCTCCTGCATTGTAGGCAGACAATTTTACCGTCTGAGCCACCAGGGAAGCCAATTTCCTCCTTTTTAAAATAAAGACAATAACAAAAATTAAAACCTGATCTATCAAAGCCATGTATCAAACTAGCAGTAATTTCCCAAACCTCTAACACACATCCAAGCTTCATTTACCATTTAAAACTGGGGGTGGGAGAATAGGAAGAACGGTAAAAATTCAAGGAATAATGTGATCAGAATATGATCAGAATATAGCCTACAGGAACATAACAGTATGCAGAAATGTCAACAGTGGTTCACCTTTTGTGGGAGAATTACAAATGATCTTTTATGGGTGTGTATTTTTCTGAATTTTTCCCAATGGTTATTTCTTTTGTAATCAAGAAAAAAGTAAAACTGTTTTTTTTTTAAAATGTTACATCTATATCACTCAACATGAAGGTTTATTTTATAATTCTATTTCTTTCCATACAGCAGGATAGTGTGTGTGTAGTAATTATTTATATCATGCCATATGTTACAATGAAGATGAAATTCTGTAAATATATTCCTTCCAGCTGGCACTGAAAATGAAAAGGTTAAATGCTTCCCTAGGTTCAAAGCACTATGAATTAAGACAAGCTGACTGTACAGCCAAAGGAAAAACTAATCCCAGTACTGAGATCTCTGAGAGCATCTCCTTTGAAAAATGTTGATGTGACACATAGCTCCTTACTCATATATCCCTGATGTTTAACCCCTGGCACAACACAGAAGGTGTGGCAATTCCTGGCAAAGTCTTCGGAGTTCTGGGGATAAAATGCATGGGAGAATACCAGAGAAATAAGAAGGAGAATGAACCTACGGTCACGTCAAATTCTGTCCTTGTGGACACTAAGACATTCAAAATTACTGGCACATTTCATTGCCCAAAATATCCTTTAAATTTCTTTTTTTCTTTCTCAAGAAATGTTTGCTCAGTTAAAAAAAAAAAAAAAAACTATATTGGCTATCTCATTCCATAAATCATAAATTAACAAAATAAGGGCTGTCTCATTTAAAGAGACATTTCTGCCACAAAAGCATTGTTGTAAAGTTTCACTCGATAAGACAAATTTGTTGCTGGAAGAAGACCTAGCACTGTTTCACTGAAACTCTCGGCAATATAAATTCAGTGCATGTTAATTAAAGTTTCTTAAAGGAGACAGGAAAGTGAAGTTAAGAACAAATGTAATTATTATGGAAAAGGAAACACCAGTGGCTACCTAGTTCATCCAAATACCTCACCACAGCTGACATTTCTGGAACTTACACTTTCAGGAAAGGACAAATTATTTAGGCTATATATACATATATGTAGTAATATGCCAACATTTACAGTACATAAGATCACCATATCTGCACAACATTTCTGCTTAGTATTGGAGAACTCAGAACAGATTTACCATCTTGGTTTTCGCTGTTCAGCATGTGAGCCTTTGCTTACAAGGACCCTCTGAAGAATCTCCAATTTCCCCCAGTTCTCTGCTTGCTTTTCCCACCCATTGCAAAAACAACAAATTAATAAAGAAGAAGCAAGACTATAATAACTGTACCGCTCAGAGAAAGTTTCCCACCAACCTCCCCAGTGCCAACTCCATATAATTACTTATCTGCCTGTGAAAAGTGATCTAGAAAAGCCTTACCTATTAAGTCAAATCTGACAGTTTCCTTTCAGGCTAGCTTTTTTTTTTTTTTTTTTTTTTGACAACGCACACAAACTTGTAGCTCAGTCTCTAACTCCATCCCTCCATCCCGACACTTATAAGCCCAGTTCTTATTCTTCCATCTCTCATCACCCTCTGCTAAGAAAAAGGTCCAATGTTAGGTTTTACCTAGGAGTGCTTATTTTTGCAGTTTTACTCTGGGACTGCTAAAAGGTATTGATCAGAAACTACCTGCAGATCCAGCTGCTGAGCATTGATAAATGCTGAGGGGACAATTTCAGGCCAAGAACAAGACCCAAAATATCTTCAATTTGTAGCGCAGAAATGCCACTCCTCGAAACAAGAGACAAAGAAACAACGTTCCTATTCCATCAAATTAAATAATAATAATAAAATTCAGCAGCTTCCATTCTGAACAAAATTAAATGTTCTGGGTCACTGTCCTTTCGTCTCGCTGGGCCACTTCTTACGCAGCCTGGCAGTGACTGTAAACACGGTCCCGTCACGCAACCAGAGTTGCCATCCTTACGGAGCAAATTATCCACGCGGCCCCTCCTGCCGCAGTCCCCAAACCAGCCAACCTCACCACCCATCCCTCCTCCACACCTCGCCGCCCACTTTCTTTTCTTCCAACCCACAAATGGGCGCGCTTATCCAGAGAAAAAGTTAATGAACGACTGCTTTTGAGGTAAAGCTGCCCCACCTGAGATCGCGGAATCAGAAGGCTGGAAGTCCCTAAAAGAACGTACCCTCTGCAGGCTCGCCCCGGCCGGTGAGTGCCTCACACCCAGAAACCCAGGAACAGGATTTCTGTGCAGACCTGCACCCACCCCACACAACTCCACACGCAGCTTGCCTAACCACTTATGTAAGCTCGTGCCTCTACAGTCCCAAACTGCACACACACACGTACGCACACACACACACACACACCCAGCACCTGTCACGTATCTGAAATGGACAAGCATCCACACCCGGGAGACGAAATGAAAACACACAGGAGCCGGAGGGGTGGAGGGCATCGCGTTGGAAAACATCTTTTTCCCCCGTTTGTGTCTTGCCCCTTTTTTGTCACAACTACAATTACCTTAGCAACCAAAGAATTTCCTTGACTCCCCCTCCGGCTTCAGAAATTTCTCCTAACGCCAAGCGTGCGCCAGGTTCATGGTAAAGCTAGAGGAGCCCAGGAATCGAGGGGTCGGCAGCCTCTTGGGGGCAGAGGGGACGTCTGGGTCCGTCTGGGTGCGTCTCCGCGCGGCTCTCCCACGTCTCGCCGGTCTTTCCGAGTTTCCGCGGTGGCGAGCGCCGGGGCTCAGCGAGCAGAAGGCGAAGCCCGAGGCCGGCGCAGAGACGCGGCGGGTCGCATCGTGCCAAGGCACGGGGCGCTCGGGTGTCTCCAGCGCGCAGGGGGCTGGCCCCGCTCTCCGCGCTCCCGGGCGCTCCCGGATCGCCCGCCTCTCCCGCTCCAGGCCGGCGAGGTCCGAGGAGCTCGGTCCGCCCCCTCGGCGCCCTCCCGCCCGCTCCGGCAGCTCCGGGAACCCGGCGCCCGGGCGGAGCTCTCACTGCCGAGCAGGGCCGAGCGCAGGAGCTGCCCTAAGTCGCGAAGGCGCTCAGCTCCGCCGCTCGGGAGCTGCTGCAGCGGCGCCCGCTGTCGGGTGTCGGGCGGAGCTGCAGCCCGCGCCGCGCGCACCTGGGCGCCGGCACCTGGGCCCCGACAGGCGCGGGGCGGGGCCGAGGCACCTGGGCGCGTACCCAGCGCGCCGCCGCCCGGCTCACCTGCTCCCAGCGCTGCGCAAGGTCCAGACGGAGATATGCCCGAGGAAGGACGGGGGGGGGGGACTAGAAATTTCTGACACGAGCGCCGGCGAGAACACTGGCGAAGCGGCTCAGAGAGACGGAGGCTCCTTCCGGCAATTCCGAGAGCTGGCCACCACTGGAAACTTCGGTGGCGCCAGGATTCTCTTAGGGATTCCTGGTCCGGAGCGGTTTGCCCGGTAGCTTTTGAATCCCTCGTTGACGTGTAGCTGGCACTCTCTAAATTAAAATGGGCCGCCGCGATCGTCAGGGATAGTGTTTTACTCACCTCGTCATTTTTATGACTCACCACTTACACCACAGGCTGCATTTGGAGCGGTGTATGAATCTTCTCGAGTACACCACGAAAGAACTTTTAAGAAAACTTAAGTCTGCAAATAATCTTGGAGAAAGAAGGAAAACGCTGGAGACAGAAAATGAGAAAGGGTAACCGAGGGCCTTCTTTGATGTGGGAGCTTTGAAATTTTATGCTTAGTTTAGGATTCAGGAAGCTGCAGGTGGAAATAAAACAAGATTGTTTGTTCTGCACGGTAACCATGGGGTCGGTGTGCAATATCGATGTTATCAGGAGCTTCCTCGGTGGGTAAAGAATCCGCCTGCAATGCAGGAGACACAAAAAGCGGGGCGCGGGGCGGGGCGGTTTCAATCCCTGGGTCAGGAAGATCCCCTGGTGTAGGAAATGGTAACCCACTCGAGTGTTTTTGCCAGGTTCGCACGGGATCGCAAAGAGTCGGACAGGACTGAACAACTGAACATATATGTATTTCCTAGCTCTGTCCACTGAGAGAGCAATAGCACCGCTACTACAATGAACACGCCTAGAACTCAGACTTCTTTTCTAAATACCATTCTCCACCAAGAGGAACTATGGCTCCATGTGTAGGGAATGAAACTGAAATACTTTGTTGAGCAATAAAATAAGTTACTTAAAGAGCTATGCTATTCAGTCTCTAAGTCATGTCTGACTCTCTGCGACCCCATGGACTGTAGCCAGCTAAACTCCACTGTCCATGGGGTTCTCCCAGCAAGAATACTGGAGTGGGTTGCCATTTCCTTCTCCATAAAGAGTTACAAAGATATGTCAAAAGAATAAGGGCGGGGGTGGGGGGCGGGGAGTATGGGGGGAGGGGAGGGATAGATTGGGAGTTTGAGATTGAGCATGTACACCCTGCTATAGTTAAAATAGATAACCAGCAAGATCCTACTGTAAAAAAAAATAAATGAAAGACTATAGAAGCAGCTTGAAGGGGTTCCCCCTGGCCAAATCCAGGACCATTTAAGCATCAAAATAAATAATGACAGGAACAGGTTGCAACCTTTGTGCAAAAGAGGAATCAATGCGTCCATGCCAATAGAAAGAGAGAAAGGAAGGTCCACCAGTGGAAAACAATTAATAGAAGAAGGAAAGACAGTATTAAAAAATCACCACTTTGCAATCACCATAATTGATTCAGGCCAGAATCATCAATGGATACTAGAAATAGTGGATAAACTTTTGATAAGCAAGACAATATTTATAATCTCAAAGCATGTTCCTAAAAAATTCATTAATTATCATTAATATATATTCATTATTAATTAACAAGCATGAAATACTTATTAACATTACAGCTATAATACTTGGGAGTTAGCATCTTAATCAACTGGCAAAAGTTTACACAAAAAAACAGTAATGGGAAAAATCAACCTGCGTTGTCTCCTGATATAATGTATAATCTTTAAAGATTGTTTAAGATTGAAGGACGCTAAAGGGACAACTAAACACAAGAGTCTTGAATGGCATCCAAGACCTGTAAATGATATTAACAGCAAAACTTCAATGCATTCTGTTGAATTAAATTGGATCAATGTTATTTTCCTGACGTTGAGATTGTACTGCATTTATTTAAGAGAGTTTTCTTGTTTTTAGAAAATATACTCTGAATTATGAGGGAGTAAAGGGGACATCACAACTGCAACTTACCCTCAGATGGTTCAGAAATGTTTACAACTCTAAGGGTGTAAGGGAGCTCTTTGAACTGTTTTTGCAACTTTTTGTAATTTAAAATGATTGCAAAACATAAGATTTTCAAAAAAGATACATTCCTCCCCCTGCCCCCACCAGAATCATCTCTTTTCAAAAATGTTCACCATGAGTTTTCTTTAAGAATCAACTCACTGTTCACTGTACTGAAAATATAATTTGATTTACTACTTTGGGAATATATACAATAATGTGATTCAGCTCAACATTTCATTCACTCACTCAGCAATAACTTCTTAAGGGCATACGGCACATAATGGTCTTTCCCCAAACCCAGATCAGATCAGATCAGTCGCTCAGTCGTGTCCGACTCTTTGCGACCCCATGAATCGCAGCACGCCAGGCCTCCCTGTCCATCACCAACTCCCGGAGTTCACTCAGACTCAAGTCCATCGAGTCAGTGATGCCATCCAGCCATCTCATCCTCTATCGTCCCCTTCTCCTCTTGCCCCCAATCCCTCCCAGCATCAGAGTCTTTACCAGTGAGTCAACTCTTCGCATGAGGTGGCCAAAGTACTGGAGTTTAAGCTTTAGCATCATTCCTTCCAAAGAAATCCCAGGGCTGCTCTCCTTCAGAATGGACTGGTTGGATCTCCTTGCAGTCCAAGGGACTCTCAAGAGTCTTCTCCAACACCACAGTTCAAAAGCATCAATTCTTCGGCGCTCAGCCTTCTTCACAGTCCAACTCTCACATCTATACATGACCACAGGAAAAACCATAGCCTTGACTAGACGAACCTTTGTTGGCAAAGTAATGTCTCTGCTTTTGAATATGCTATCTAGGTTGGTCATAACTTTCCTTCCAAGGAGTAAGCGTCTTTTAATTTCATGGCTGCAGTCACCATCTGCAGTGATTTTGGAGCCCAGAAAAATAAAGGCTGACACTGTTTCCACTGTTTCCCCATCTGTTTCCCATGAAGTGATGGGACCGGATGCCATGATCTTCGTTTTCTGAATGTTGAGCTTTAAGCCAACTTTTTCACTCTCCACTTTCACTTTCATCAAGAAGCTTTTGAGTTCCTCTTCACTTTCTGCCATAAGGGTGGTGTCATCTGCATATCTGAGGTTATTGATATTTCTCCCGGCAATCTTGATTCCAGTTTGTGTTTCTTCCAGTCCAGCGTTTCTCATGATGTACTCTGCATATAAGTTAAATAAACAGTGTGACAATATACAGCCTTGACGAACTCCTTTTCCTATTTGGAACCAGTCTGTGGTTCCATGGCCAGTTCTAACTGTTGCTTCCTGACCTGCATACAGATTTCTCAAGAGGCAGATCAGGTGGTCTGGTATTCCCATCTCTTTCAGAATTTTCCACAGTTTAAGGTGATCCACACAGTCAAAGGCTTTGGCATAGTCAATAAAGCAGAAATAGATGTTTTTCTGGAACTCTCTTGCTTTTTCCATGATCCAGCAGATGTTGGCAATTTGAGCTCTGGTTCCTCTGCCTTTTCTAAAACCAGCCTGAACATCTGGAAGTTCACGGTTCACGTATTGCTGAAGCCTGGCTTGGAGAATTTTGAGCATTACTTTACTAGCGTGTGAGTGAGTGCAATTGTGCGGTAGTTTGAGCATTCTTTGGCATTGCCTTTCTTTGGGATTGGAATGAAAACTGACCTTTTCCAGTCCTATGGCCACTGCTGAGTTTTCCAAATTTGCTGGCATATTGAGTGCAGCACTTTCACAGCATCATCTTTCAGGATTTGAAATAGCTCAACTGGAATTCCATCACCTCCACTAGCTTTGTTCGTCGTGATGCTTTCTAAGGCCCACTTGACTTCACATTCCAGGATGTCTGGCTCTAGGTCAGTGATCACAGCATCGTGATTATCTGGGTCGTCCCCAAACTCAAGTATAAAGTAAAATATATGTATAGATAAAATCCTGAATCCTTTGATTATTTTATTAACAAGTAAGGAGTTGCTGGAAAGTATGTAATAGAATTGACTGTGGCATAGCCCTCAATCAGGGTGATAAATTGCACAGAAGAATGAAAATGAGTTGACAATTTAGTCTCAACTGCATTGGCAGGCGAAGGTAGGAAAACAACGGGATCAGTGCATTTGGTGCACGTGTTTATGGCAGTGGATTTCAGAGGATAATGAGTCTGATACCACGTGGCCTATTTCCGTGGACTGTGATTTTGTGACACTTGACAGCTGATGCTGCTTTTCCTCAAGTGCTCATCTTCCCCCCCACCTCTTTAGTATAGTCTTCTTGGCTGAGAATTAATAGCTGTTTTCTTTTGGATCATAATCTTCAGTTTTTATATGTAGTTGGGGGCCTTACTGAAATTAATGCAATGGGTTTGTTTTCCTTTAAATTGTAAGATATTAAACACTTCGAAGATTTTCTTTGCACTTTGGCAATAAAAGGACAAAAAAATTCTGAGTTAAATTTTACCCCCTGTTAAAACCCTGAAAGATATGGAGAAGGCAATGGCACCCCACTCCAGTACTCTCGCCTGGAAAATCCCATGGACGGAGGAGCCTGGAAGGCTGCAGTCCATGGGGTCGCTGAGGGTTGGACACGACTCAGCGGCTTCACTTTCACTTTTCACTTTCATGCGTTGGAGAAGGAAATGGCAGCCCACTCCAGTGTTCTTGCCTGGAGAATCCCAGGGACAGGGGAGCCTGGTAGGCTGCCGTCTATGGGGTCACACAGAGTCAGACACGACTGAAGCAACTTAGCAGCAGCAGCAGCAGCAGCAAACCCTGAAAGAAAATAAATTTCCTGGTTAGATAGTTTAAAAAGAGGTCTTTCTCAAAAGGGTCTTTCTAGAAGGCCACAGCATCCATATCACCTGAGGTACTACAGCTTAGCAGTAAAGAGTACCTCCTCACACCTGCTAAGTAGAAATTTCTAGTGATGGGACCTGGGGCTCTGCCATTGAACAAACATTTGTGTTGGTTTGAAAACTGACCGTAGAGGATAGGGAGAGACTGAAGAAAGAGGCAGACCATTCCAGATTGGCAGCTGGCAGTTGTCACAAGCAAAGGAATTTACATGAGAGGCTTGTCTTTGGGCGGCTAAAAGGCAAGTAGATTTCTATACCTTGCCAGAATCTTGAAATCTTACCTAGAGGTCTTATCTGGGTTCAGTCATGTATACCATTCAGATGGCCTCAACAATACCTTACTTTGTCAAGGTGACAGTTCTTGGAACACTGTGATAATGTGGGCAGGATGTTCATTCCAAGGATGGGGAGATGGGGAGGAGCCTCTGATCACCCAGGTTCAGCTCACAAGTCAACCAGAGGTCACATCCTCACTGTGACCTCCTCCAACAACTTGTGACCAACCCACACCTGTGAGTCACTTCGTTCATAGAATGCCCAGCATTTCTATTACTACTAACAGCATAATCTCCTTCTCAGGAGGGGTCTCTGGCAAGAAAGCTAATTGTGATATGAAGGGGATTTTTTTTTTCTCTTTCCAGTACAACTACACAGTTTAGTACTTGATCTGTGGCTTTGAAAGTCGTGTGTCTGGGAATGTGTTTATATCATGGGGCTGGAATAGTAATGTTTTGAAACTCAGAAGTAATGTTATGTCAGATTGGAACGTATATTTACAAAGTCCCAGTGTTTAGTAGCCGGAGAAGGCAATGGCAACCCACTCCAGTACTCTTGCCTGGAAAATCCCATGGACGGAGGGGCCTGGTGGGCTGCAGTCCATGGGGTCGCTAGGAGTCGGACATGACTGAGCAACTTCACTTTCACTTTTCACTTTCATGCATCGGAGAAGGAAATGGCAACCCACTCCAGTGTTCTTGCCTGGAAAATCCCATGGACGGAGGGGCCTGGTGGGCTGCAGTCCATGGGGTCGCTAGGAGTCGGACATGACTGAGCAACTTCACTTTCACTTTGCACTTTCATGCATCGGAGAAGGAAATGGCAACCCACTCCAGTGTTCTTGCCTGGAGAATCCCAGGGACGGAGAGCCTGGTGGGCTGCCGTCCATGGGGTCACCCAGAGTCGGACACGACTGAAGCAACTTAGCAGCAGCAGCAGCAGCAGTGTTTAGTAGCAGTGTTTAATAATCAAGATGTCAGGATATGTATGTATACAACCAATGCACAGAGGAGAAAATTTACATCAACAATAACAAGTTTTTGAAAACCTACACCATCCCCAAACAAACCATGGGATTCTCTTCACATCAATTGTTTGGACCATGCTTCTTCATCAGATCACCTCCTAGGCATGATTTTAGGCACCCCCATCTAGGATCTTGTGGCCAGAATCATCACAGAATAGGCAGCTGTTTGTGTGATGTGATCTGAAATATTGCACTGGTCACCTCAGCCAAAAATATCTGTCCCTCACCTCTACTCTGTCCCCCTGCTGCTAGATTCTGGGATTCCCATAGTTTTTGATAAGCAGTTACAGGTACATCTGGTTAGGACCTTGATAAATAGTGTTGTACTTCAATTAGAAAGATCCTTTATTGAGGCAAAATCCATCAGTTACTAACAGTTGGGCTTCTCAGGTGGTACTAGCAGTAAAGAACCCACCTGCCAATGCAGGAGACATAAGAGAAGTGGGCTCAATCCCTGGGTTGGGGAGATCCCCTGGAGGAGGGCATGGCAACATACTCCAGTATTCTTGCCTGGAGAATCCCATGGACATGAGGAGCCTGGCAGGGTATGGTCTATGGGGTCGCAAAGAGTCAGACACAACTGAAGCGACTTAGCGTGCATGCACACACAAGCAGTTAGCCCCGTCCCCCTCAACTGAACACATACCATCCTCTGTAAAACCCTCCGTGAAACCCCTTCTGCAAGACGTGGCAAAGCTTTCTCCTTAATAGAACTGTATTTTAATTAATTTAAGATCTTTTACAAATATTTAAGAACCAGAGCTCAGCTCATAGGGTATTCTCAGCCCTCGCAGTCTTGTGTTTGCCAACTCCTAATTGATGTTCCAAAGAACACAGAAATGAAATTTGTACCATTTACCCAAACCAAAGCCTAAGTAGATGACTATTTCTCGAGACAACAGAACTGTACCCTATGCTCAAAATGTTCGACAATGTTCTTTTGCCCCTTTTCATGCCATCACCCAAGACCCAATAGCCATTTTCTCTTTAATCTGGAGAACATTCTCATGAGCCTCCAAAAGTTCCCTCATACCCCTTTGCATCCAATCACCTCCCTCCACCTTCACTGGGCAGCCACTGATGTTTTCTGTCCCTATGGTTCTGCGTTTTCCGGAATGTCATATCATTGAAAGCATACAGTACACATTTGTCTGTCAGGCTTCTTTTGGTTGGCATAATGCCTTTGCGATTCACCCATGATGTTCCATGTACCAGCAGCCCATTCAGTTTTAGTGCTGGCTAATGTTTCCTTGTACAATTTATACCATAGGTTGTTTGTTCACACCAGCCATCTGTTGATAAGCACCACGCTTGTGATATGTTCTATTCCTAGGAGGCCATAACCTATCTGAGCCTTATGGGTACACAGAATATATAAATTGACTCTGTAACAGAAAGTTTGTTGTCTACTAAACCCATTCCTTGCCCCATCCCAATCGCTGATGCTCCTCAACTTCCTCCTTCATCTTTGCTGGCTTCTCCCCCTTCTAGCAACATGAGTCAAGGATGATCTAGATGCAGAGTGGATCTTCCTTAAACTAAGCTAGTCATGGTGATTCCATTTCTGTGGCCATATGACAAAAGGGACCTGATGGAAAATCTGCTGGGAGCTACTGTAAAAAAAGCTTCTTCGCCTTTAATCCCTGTTCTCCTGATCTCCCTAGCCTCCACAATCTCCTATATATGTGAATGAGTTCCTGCTCTCACAGGAGCCTTCAAGAAGTAAGCTAGAGCAAAATTTTTCAATGGGTGTTGGGGTTCCCCTTTGGTGACTTCCTATTACATTGACTTCTGTGGCAAACAAAAAGAACATGGAACATTCTCCAAAATACCTGACCAGTGCTGTTCAAAACTATCGTGATCATGATAAACAAAGGAAGAATGAGAAACTGACACAAATCAGAGGAAACACATGTGAGTAAGTGCAATGTAGCGTCCTGGATTGCATCTGGAATGCGAAAGGGACAATAGCGGAAAAACGTATGACACCTGAATCAAGTTGGTAGTTCAGTTAACAGTATTGCACCTGTGTTCATTTCTTAGCTTAGATAAGTGTTACCAGGGTTATGTGAGATGTTAGCATTAGGGGAAGGTGTATATGAAAACATTACATTAGGGTGAAGCAGTTACAGAAATACTCCGTGCCATCATGGAACTTTTCTGTAACTCTAAAATTATTCCAAAAAAATTTTTAAGTCCATAGGATATTTTGAAAGTTATAAGGCTTTTGTGATTTATGGCTTAAAAGGTATCACCTCAATTTGTTCAGGGTGGCTTTGAGAGTTTATTAATTCATTCAACAAATATTTATTGAGTTCTTACTAAACATCAGGCACAATTTAGGTGCTAGAAATATATCATGTACAAAACAGACATTAAGCCTGTCCTCATAGCACCTACCTTGTAGTAAGGAAGGTTAAATAGAAAGAAAGAATCAAATAAATATATTGTCAGTAACAATAATGTCATAAAGAAAATAAAGCTGGATAATGTCATTTTACAGCCAGAGGTTACAGAAGGCGTTTCTGATGATAAGTGATATTTGAGCACAGACTTGAAGAGGGTGGGCAAGCCTTGTAGATATCTAGGGTAAAATCTAGTGAGACAGAAGCAACAGCTTTTGCAAAGGCTCTGGGTGAGAATGAGCTTGGCATGTTCAAAGAAGAGCAGAATATACAAGGAAGAAAGAGTAGAAGAAGAAAAGTTCAGAGAAATACCTGGGGTTCAGATCATGGCAAACCTTGAGACCATGATAAAGACTTTGGATATTATTTTAAGTGCAGTGGAAAACCGCTGGGAGGGGAAAGGCCTTTGAGTAGAAGAATAGCAATCATAATTATTATTGAAATTCTAGCTGCTGTGTTTTAAACAGACTCTGGGGGAAAAGCCCAAGGACTAGCTATTGTAGTAATCAGTATGGTAAGGGAGGATGGTGTTTTGTCTCAGCTTAGAATGACAGAGTGAAAGTAATGAGAAATCATTGACTTCAAGGATATAATTTAACTGATGACTCGCTGATAAATTGGATAAAGATTATGAGAAAAAGCGAGTCATGAATGATTCTAACCTTACAAACTAGGAAAAAGGATAGCACCATTTACCAAAGTGAACAGTGAGACGGAACAGGTGTGCTGGAGACCAGCACACAGTCTAGGACCGTGTTGGTCTGACATGTCTGCTGGGAAGTTGTATGTTCATTTCTGTCCTTTGGGGGAAGAATGAGGGCTGCAGATGTAATATAGTTGGGATTTAAAGTCATGGAACTTAGAGAATTTCCTGTAGCAGTGACATTATCTACAGAGAGCAAAACAGGGTCAAAAAGCTTGAGAGAATCCTCAAAGCATATCAGTCAGTCAGTTCAGTCGCTCTGCTGCTGCTGCTAAGTCGCTTCAATCGTGTCCGACTCTGTGCGACCCCACAGACTGCAGGCTATCAGGCTCCCCTGTTCCTGGGATTCTCCAGGCAAGAACACTAGAGTGGGTTGCCATTTCCTTCTCCAATGCATGAAAGTGAACAGTGAAAGTGAAGTCGTTCAGTCGTGTCCGACTCCCAGCGACCCCATGGACTGCAGCCTACCAGGTTCCTCCGTCCATGGGACTTTCCAGGCAAGAGTACAGGAGTGGGGTGCCATCACCTTCTCCGGTCAGTCACTCAGTCATGTCCAACTCTTTGCGACCCCATGGACTGCAGCACACCAGGCCTCCCTGTCCATCAGCAACTCCCGGAGTTCACTCAAACTCATGGCCATTGAGTCGGTGATGCCATCCAACCATCTCATCTTCTGTCATCCCCTTCTCCTCCTGCCTTCAATCTTTCCCAGCATCAGGGTCTTTTCAAATGAGTCAGCTCTTTGCATCAGGTGGCCAAAGTATTGGAGTTTCAGCTTCAACATCAGTCCTTCCAATGAACATTCAGGACTGATATCCTTTAGGATGGACTGGTTGGATCTCCTTGCAGTCCAAGGGACTCTTATGAGTCTTCTCCAACACCACAGTTTAAAAGCATCAATTCTTCAGTGCTCAGCTTTCTTTATAGTCCAACTCTCACATCCATACATGACCTCTGGAAAAACCATAGTCTTGACTAGACAGACCTTTGTTGGCAAAGTAATGTCTCTGCTTTTTTAATATGCTGTCTAGGTTGGTCATAACTTTCCTTCCAAGGAGTAAGTGTCTTTTAAATTCATGGCTGCAGTCACTATCTGCAGTGATTTTGGAGCCCCCAAAAATAAAGTCAGCCACTGTTTCCATTGTTTCTCCATCTATTTGCCATGAAGTGATGGGACCGGATGCCATGATCTTTGTTTTCTGAATGTTGAGCATTAAAGCCAACTTTTTCACTCTCCTCTTTCACTTTATAATTTGTGTTAATTACACTTACCCTCACACACATACACATATACAAGCCTACGGGCCTTCCTTTCCCACTGAAAATCACTTTTTTGTCTCTCTTATGAGGCATCCAACTGGGGCATCAGAAACTAATGCATTTTAACATGCATTTCAGCAAGATATAAGTGTGTCCATTAGGTTTAATATACACAGAAGCAGACAATTAGCATTTAAAATACCCTAATCAGAAATGCTATTCTAAGGGTGATTGCCCCATGTTGATCTCACAATTTACAAGGAAGAGTTATAACAAAGTTTCTGAGTTCATTTTAATTAACCCCAAATACTTTCTTACTCCCATTTTTCTCCATTCTGGCCTCTTTTCAGATAAAGTCTTTATTTCCTTCCTCTTTCTCTTTAGTAAACTCAGCTCCATCATGTACACTCAACCCTCCACCCTCCTCAGCCGTGTCCACCTCCAGTGATTCACTTTGGGGCCTCCTCTGCCATCTTGGCCCTCCCCACACTGTTACAGTATAACTCTCCTCATTTATAAGAAACATGATTATTCCACAGCAAACTGTGAACCCAACAGCAATCAAAAATAAATCCTCAATTTTGGGGTCCAGATAATAAGGCTGCTGAGCTGTCTTGGGTATGGGTAGCTTAGGCTGGTCTTCTCAGCTCTATGGGCAATGGATCTCGAAGACCTGGGTCTGAATTAATAGGTGTTATGGGTTTATTTGAGGTCCCTGGTGGCCCAGCTGGTAAAGATCCCACCTGCCAATGCAGGAGATGCAAGAGACATGGGTTTGATCCCTGGAAGATCCCCTGGAGAAGGAAATGGCAACCAGCTCCAGTATTCTATGGACAGAGGACCCTGGCGGGCCTTAGTCCATGGGGTCACAAAGAATCAGACACAACTGGGCACACACATGTGTGTGCACACGCGCACACACACACAGGTTTGCCTAAAACTATTACAATCTGTACCCTGTTCATGCAAAGGAAGGCTCTGCGTTTTTAAGCCTATCTACATATTTTGAACCCCTCTCATTACACCAAGAAATAAATATTTCTAATGTGCATTGTGCTAACTAACAAATCCTCTGCAATGGGCGATAAAGATAATTGAAGCTGTGTTTAGTAAGCCCACCCAACACCCCCCCACACACATGCACACATGTGGGCTTTAAATGACAGTCTCTGTGAATTCTGTACTCCCAGAATAGGCATTCCTCTAGGATATTTCAAATATCAACTGTCTGCTTCTCTGTCCACCTATACATCTAATACATAAAAATCTTGTTGCCCTGTGGGTTAAACGGCAGGTTCCTCATCCTCAAAGTTCTGTTAAATCGGAAACTCTGGCAATGGGGACTGAAAGTCAGCCATTTACCAGGCGCTGTGGGTAATTCGAGTGGTTCTGATGCCCCCTAGAGTTTGAGGATTCCTGCGGCAGAGAGAAAGGGGAGGGGGCCCTGCCCTGCCCCCCACTTGTACATGCTCTGGGAAACTGAGCCAAGGGAGGAACCCACCCTCATTCTTCCTCCCTTCAGGGGCTGCGACTGTATTAATACAAGTAGCCATAGAGAAGTTAGGAGCAATTCTGGAAGATTTATGAGCTTCAGGTGACAGAACCCACTTCTTATCCAGAATTTCCCAGGATTTTCCAAGCACATGACCATAAAGGAAATGGGCCCTTGGTCCCCTTCCGGTGTACCTCAGCCTGACGGTGGATCGTGTATGACTTGACTAGGAGTATCTCTTTCTGGGAAAATGAAAAATTATTCTTTAACCAAGAAGAGGAGAAGAATTAAATGTTTTAAATGCAACTGCCTAGAAACCATGGTTGTACAGTACCTCATGCTATAGCTATTCAGTCATGTCCAACTCTTTTGCGACCCTATGGACTGTAGCCCACCAGGCTCCTCTGTCCATGGGATTCTCCAGGCAAGAGTACTGGGGTAGGTTGCCATTCCCTTCTCCAGGGGATCTTCTCAACTCAGGGATTGAACCCACTTGTCTTAGGACTTCTGCATTGGTAGGTGGGTTCTTTACCACTAGCGCCACCTGGGAAGCCCATTCTGTACCTCAGATTATACATTTAAAATAATACAGTAAAATTATACTATTCCTAAAAAATAGAACAGCTAAGATGAAGATTAAAAACTAATCTCCAGAGAGTATCCAACAACAGATGAATGGATAAAGAAGATATGGCGTACATATGTATTTGTATATATATATACACACACATATATATTTGCATATATATATATATATATGCACACACACTAATCAGCCATAAAAAAGAATGAACTTTTGCTATTTGCAATAACATGGATGGACTTGGAAGGTATTATGCTTAGTGAAGTGAATCAGAGAAAGACATATCACTTATATGTGGAACCTAAAAAATAAAACAAACTAGTGAATATAACAGAGAAGTAGACTCACAGATATAGATGTTAGTGATTACCAGTGGGGAGAGGAGAGGGGCAAGGAAGGCACAAGGGATTAGCGGCAAAAAGGCTACTATGTATAAAATAAATAAACTACCAAGGATACATTGTACAGCATAGGAAGGATAACCAATATTTTACAATAAATATAAATGGAATATAACTTTTAAAAATTGTGAATCACTATGTTGTACACCTGAAACATATAATATTATACATCAACTGCTGCTACTGCTGCTGCTGCTGCTGCTAAGTCGATTCAGTCGTGTCCGACTCTGTGCGACCCCATAGACGGCAGCCCACCAGGATCCCCCATCCCTGGGATTCTCCAGGCAAGAACACTGGAGTGGGTTGCCATTTCCTTCTTCAATGCATGAAAGTGAAAAGTGAAAAGTGAAAGTGAAGTCGCTCAGTCGTGTCCGACTCTTAGCGACCCCATGGACTGTAGCCTACCAGGCTCCTCCATCCATGGGATTTTCCAGGCAAGAGTACTGGAGTGGGGTGCCATGGCCTTCTCCGTATACATCAACTATATCTCAATAAAAATTTTTTTCAAGTATTATTATATACCAGTAGTTATGGTACTAAAAAGTTTAATATGACCAAATGGAATTCATTCTCATAGGAATTCGACAACTTCACAAATCAGTTTATTGTAGAGGTAGTGTCTTTAGGCACTGACTGATACCCAAAGTAGCACAATCATTGGTCAAGAAAGTAAATTTGATGTGACTCGGAATCAATAAATATTTTACATACTTGTTGCAAAGGAAAAACTACTCATCCCCAAGGAAATTATTGGAGTGCTTAGTTTTGAGAACGATAGGTTGTTTAACAAAATTACATACCAAGAATGAAAACTATCTCATGTAATGGAAAAAGATCGAGGTTTAAGAAAATATACACACATAAATATTTACACTGAGGGAATATTTTTAAGTAGGAGGCTTCTTTTTTTTAAACTACTGAATCCAATCAAATGGAAACACAAAATTATTTGGCGGTAAACTAGATCCCTGTTTGTATCTCTTTCCTCTCAATTAATGAAGAATTTCAGCAATAAAATTCCAATCCTAATAAACTTTGCATCTCATCCCCTTGGGAGGTCTCTAAAATTATGCAACATTAAGAGAAGGGGTCTATCCCTTCTATTATCCTTAGCTAATCCCTTCATGGGATCAAGTGTTTAGCAACTAATTTCATGTAGCAAGTGAAAACAAGCCTGTAAATGGTGAATGAAGCCTTCTTTAATTTCACTGTGCTGATGAATATGAAAAGTATGGTCCAAAGGAGAATAACTGAAGCTGAAAAATCTAAAAACCACCAGAATAAAATGTACACAGAGCATTCTTCTAAGTTACTCTATTCAGTTCAGTTCAGTCACTCAGTTGTGTCTGACTCTTTGCAACCCCATGAACCGCAGCACGTCAGGCCTCCCTGTCCATCACCAACTCCCAGAGTCCACCCAAACCCATGTCCATTGAGTCGGTGATGCCATCCAACCATCTTATCCTCTGTCATCCCCTTCTCCTCGTGCCCTCAATCTCTCCCAGCATCAGGGTCTTTTCCAATGAGTCAGTTCTTTGCATCAGGTGGCCAAAGTATTGGAGTTTCAGCTTCAACATCAGTCCTTCCAATGAACACCCAGGACTGATCTCCTTTAGGATGGACTGGTTGGATCTCCTTGCAGTCCAAGGGACTCTCAAGAGTCTTCTCCAACACCACAGTTCAAAAGCATCAATTCTTCGGTGCTCAGCTTTCTTTATAGTCCAACTCTCACATCCATACATGACCATTGGACTCTATTAGAGAGGCTGAAATTGACAAGGAAACACCTACCATTAGAAGTCCTAGATGATAATTTTGCCATGAATTCCTGCAATTTACTCTGCTGATGAAAGAAGAGGCTCAGAAAGGATCATGAAATGCCAAAGGATTACAGCTGGGAGCAGAACTCTGTTCTCCTGATTCCAGCCCTGCTGCTGCTGCTGCTGCTAAGTTGCTTCAGGCATGTCTGACTCTGTGCGACCCCATAGATGGCATTCCACTAGGCTCCCCCGTCCCTGTGATTCTCCAGGCAAGAACACTGGAGTGCGTTGCCATTTCCTTCTCCAATGCATGAAAGTGAAAAGTGAAAGTGAAGTCGCTCAGTCGTGTCCAACTCTTAGTGACCCCATGGAATGCAGCCCACCAGGCTCTTCCGTCCATGGGATTTTCCAGGCAAGAATACTGGAGTGGGGTGCCATTGCCTTCTCCGGATTCCAGCCCTGCATTCTTCTTCATGGTGCTTGTTTAAAAGTTTTCCCTGTTGTTTGTATTTGTGTTGCTTGTTTAACTGAAGAACACTCAGGACTCAAATAATGATAGAGGGAGCGGCTGCCCCACGTGGGGGTCTGCTGCCTAGGCTGTGACCTCTACTGACCTTGAGGGCTCATCAGGTCACAGGTAGACACCACTCTGGTTCCCATCCACCCCCCCAGACTCCCTGTTGCTTGACCTTGGATAAATATAATAATTCCATGCTTATCTCTTCCTTTGTAAGCACTGGCGGTAAAAACCTTTGCCCTGCCAAACTGCCCTATGTGTACTTTTAAAACAGCAGCAGAAGAGGCTGCATGACGTCAACGCTGTAGCCAGTCTGCAGTGAAGTCCGTCACGGGGACCATGTGACCCTGACACCAGTCAGGGAGCTCTGACAGGCTCAGAGCCAGTATGACCGTCACCCGTGTCTCCACACTCAAAGCTGGCAGGGGGATCCAGTCAGGACAAGTGACTAAGATCACAGGTGACACAAAAGTGGTCCTAATAGCAGAGGTGTAGATCATTAACTCCAAGGGATTTTAAGACCTCTCCTGTCCCCGGATCTGACCCAAATAGTAACTGATGGCATTCTATTTCTGGTCAGCTAGAACCCTGACTCTGGGCTTCCTGCCTCCTCTTTTCAGCCATTCTCCTGGCTGGCTGAAACAACTGGGCTGTTTCCTCAGCTTAACCCTCTGCACACTCTAAGATGAGTTCTCAAATGGTATGTGCTCAGTCGCTTCAGTCGTGTCCGACTCTTTGTGATCCCACGGACTGTAGCCCACCAGGCTCCTCTGTCCATGGGATTTCCCAGGCAAGAATACTGGAGTGGGTTGCCATGCCCTCCTCCAGGGGATCTTCCTGACCCAGGAATTGAACCCGCACCTCCAGCATCACAGGCGGATTCTTTACCCACCGAGCCACCTGGGAAGCCCTTCTCAAATGGTGTTCATCCCCAAATCAGCTGGGATACCTTTGGAAATGCTTGTTTCCAGGCTGTGCTCCCAGGGGTTCTGATTCAGTGGCTTTGGTGAGTGTCCTGGGAATCTGCATTTTAACAAACAGTGTGACTGAGGATCACTGATCCTCCACCCTTTGCCCCTCATGCTGAATTGGGACACAGACAAGCCTCCTGATTAGGCAACAGGCTCTTCCATGGCCATTCTGCCAGGCTCACCCCAGCCCCGGATGCCCTCGTCCTTTCAGGCGCCTGCTCAGCTGGTCCCCTGGGAGACCCCCCCCCCCCACCCCACTCCACACCTTGGCTGCCTCTGAATGGGTGTGGGCTCTACCTCTGAAGAATTCCTAAACCATTTTTATCTCCCAGGCCGGTGGCTGTAGGCTTGAAGTCAGGCTAATTCTCTTTACAACCCTCCAACACAAAGGATTCATTTTCCTCCCTCTCTTGGGCAATACGCTTATTTGCCTTGAGGAACCTAGACTTATGAAACACACAGGCCTACTTACTAAAATGTCTTGAAAGCAGCTTCTCCCTCAGCCCATGGCATCAGCCATTCCGTCCGTGTGGCCCTTTGGGTGGCTGCTAATGGAAAACTCAATCAACAATAAAGAGATTTCTTGACCCGGGTCACGGCAAGGTCCAGAGCCAGTTCAGGCCTCAAGCCTGTCTTGGTTCAGTTTCTTTCCATCTGTTTTTGCTTTGTTTTGTTTTGTTTTCAATCTCTCTTTGCCTTGCAGAGTGTAAGCAACACCCAACTCCATATCCACAGAGGGAGAGGGACTGTGTCTGCCATAACATTCCAAGCAAAATAATCCTGGCTTTCTCCTGACTAGGCCATGTCTGTCACAGGCTTCTTTGGAGCCAATGACTGCAGACTCCCAGTTGACTTACCCTGACCCCGAAGCTGGGGGGACGGGCATGGGGGTCCCCCAATAACATAGGCTGTATGGGGTGGGGCGGGCCCTGGGTCCTTTAGGATGGAGGAAGGGAGGAACAGGATACAGGGTAGTCTTACAACAACCACCGAAACAGCTAGTGCTAGCCCCAAATTCTCCCAGGGGATCCTCTGGTTAAAAGCAGTAGAAATCAGGCACAAAATAAGTCTTTGGTGGTTAATCGGCTACCTGTGAACACAGGCGAAGGAGACGCTAGGGGTAATGGAAACAGCAGGGCTTTCATCCAATGAGGAAAGGGTTCATTCAACACACAAGTTTCTCTTCTCTACTCACTCTTGCCTCCAAATTCAATCTTGAAGTTTTCCCCAGATAAAAGTCACTTCACATCTAATTCTTCTTATTCTTTGCTTCTGCTGCTGCTGCTGCTAAGTCGCTTCAGTCGTGTCCGACTCTGTCCCACCCCATAGACGGCAGCCCACCAGGCTCCACCATCCCTGGGATTCTCCAGGCAAGAACACTTGAGTGGGTTGCCATTTCCTTCTCCAAAGCAGGAAAGTGAAAAGTGAAAGGAAAGTCGCTCAGTCACGTCTGACTCTTCGCGACCCCATGGACTGCAGCCCACCAGGCTCCTCCAGTAACTTTATATCACTTAAGAAATCTGACAGACAGCTCCTCTTAAAGGCATGGTGCCTATTTTCTTGTTAAGTATAAACATATGCTTAAGAAGTGTTACAGAAAGCAGGGACTGCCTGCTTGCTGCTCAAAAGTCAATAAAAAGGCCAGGTGGGTGGAAAAGAAAGTTTTCTTTATTTTGGATGCCGGCTACCAGCTGAGGTAGGGGGGACGGTGTATCTGAAGGCCAACTGCCACTCACCCCAACCCCAGCAATCAGGGGATAGAGCTTTTATAGACAGAGGGAGGGCACTCCACGCAGAAACAGCACAGTTAGCTCTGACAGCCAGCTTCGGATTGGTCATCGGTGGTCTGACCAGTGTCATCTTAGTTGTTTTAGGTACAGTTAATCTTCAGTTCCAGGGTCAGTTTGTTTCCATTTCTTTGAAGCCAGTTCTCGAAATTGTGGCAGTTTATGTCATGATTACAGTCTGGTCATCATGCAGTTAACGTCTCCACGTGGTGAGGGTTTCAGTATCTATAAGACAGCTCACAGGATATGGCTCAGAATATTATCTATAGCCCTTGAGAGGGAACTAAAGGTCCTTGACTATGGTTAATGACTAAACTGTTACTATCTGGTCTCCTCTGACTGTTTTCCTTTATTTCTGCATTCTCTCACTTCTCTGGTTAAATGTATTCACTGGGTAAAGTTTTTCCACAGACAAAAGACAGGCAGAGGACATGGGCCTGGGGGGCAAGGATCACAGGTTCCTGATCAGTTTCAGAAGAACAAATCAAGGTAAAACATTTTTATCCATGAAAACAGTAGTTTGTACATCGAGGTTTTTTCCTTTGAAGAAATTGGTATCAAATTGTTTTTTTAAAACTATACCCGTTTTGCCATTTGCAGGCATAGATTCAGGACCCAGAAACAGAAAGGATCCAATTTTTTTTTTAAAGAGAAACCACTTGTCAGTTAGGAGCGATCTGAGTAAGCTAACGCTCAAAACTAAGTTAGAAGAGAAAGGAAAAAAAAAGATCCATTAGGACTTGCAGAGATTCTAAGTAGAAAACAAGCTCCCCAGGGTCCATGAAAGATCTCCAAACAGAGGGAAGAGAAGTGACACTTGGTCTTTGGTGTGGGTTCCTCTAAATCCATGCCACCCCAGATGTAGCCCATGGGGATCTTATGTTCCCATTACCAGAGAATGACTTAGGAAAGGATGGAAAATGAACCATTATTGACAGAGAAACTGTCCTGACTGCTCTGAAAAGACTCAGGAATGGACAAGTCTTCCTCTTCAACCAGGCACTGTCTTGTTGGGCTATGGTGCCTGGAACTTGGCAGTCAGCTGGTCTGAGGACCAAAGCCACCAGGGAGGGCAGAATAGGAGAGTCTCAGAGAAGTAAAGCTGGGGCATGCCTGCTACCTAAAGCCTGTCCTGACTCTGTGCTTCTTGCCACTTGAAGTGGTAAACTTCCCTATATGAAGCTGCTGGAGTCAGGTCTTTGAATTAATTGCAGCAGAAAGCTTTCTTACGCACAGGATTTTGGTGACCATGGGTTCTAAGGCTAAAATTCTAGTGGGTAAACTTGATAATCCATTTAATTGGTATAGGATGCTTTGGGCTGCAAAGTAGAGAATACATGACAAAAGGCTTTAAACAATAAGGATGTTTCTTTATCTTGCTTAACAAGAAATAGGGAGGCAGATATTTTCCAGGCTATCTACCTAGTTAGACTCCAAATCTGTCACCCTCAGATGACAAGGTCAAAAAGCAACTAAGGAGATATGGAATTTATTCATGCTTGCTTCCAACTTTCTCACCAAAGAAAATTGTTCCTAGAAGCCGCTTCACACATTTCCCCTCAAGTCTCATTGGTCAGAACTGAGTAGGTTACGTGGCCATTTTCCCTTCAAGCAAGTCCCTGGCGTTTCCAGAATCTCACAGAGAGGACTCTCTCATGCAGGAGAAGGTGGGAGGGGAATGACCAGCGGGTATGAGACCCAATCCCCTTAGCTAAATCCTCCCAACCGAGTTTCCTCCAACCCAAGTTTTGCTCATAGTTTTCCACAGGAGGAAAAATGCTCATACTCTTTGGGCAGAAAATGTATAATAATGCATCTGCTTAGATACAAATATTTGATGATAGCTGTGTATCAAACTCTTAGAAACACCTGTGAATTTCACATTGCCTGGTGCACCAACAGCAAGGAAGGAAGAGGCTCTCATTTAGCTGGTAAATTATGACAAAGCCCTCTTACTGGGCAAGAAGTTAGTGAAGGTAGCCTGTGCCCTCCTAGGGAGGAAGCATTCATGTTTAAACCCTTTGAAAGGTTGTTGTTGAATCACGCGAATACACCGGGATTCTTGGCCCCTGGAGGAGAAGAATTCAATCCGAGGCTTGATCGCTCAGAGCTTTTGTGTAATAAAGGAGATAGAGAAAGCTTCTGACATAGGCATCAGAAGGGGGCAGAAAGAGTACCCCCTTGCTAGTCTTCAGCTGGATGTTATATAGTCACTAGCAGTCTGTTAATGAAAGAAAGGAATGTCTTATAATTTAGAATAGCACCAGGCCCCTCAGCCATAAGATGCATTTTGGGATAATCTTGGCACCAAATGGTTTATCCTGGGCCATAAAATGATTAACTTGAATCTTAAAGAAGGGCAGACCACCATACAAATAGTTTCATTTACATAGATTAGGGGAACAATATCTGAGTATAACATACTGGTTTGTCAAGTAGGTTCTGGGCCAAGAGGCGGAACCGACTTGGAGACAGAGTTTGGGGTAAAGGAGTAGTACATTAGCATAGCTTAAGACAAACATTTCCATAAGAAAAAGGCATTGGTTATCTCTAGGATCAAGAATAGCTAACTTCAGGCGAAACCAGGTGTCATTATGGCAACACAGTATTTTAAGAGAAACCTCCCTTTAAATTTGTATAGAGAAGGAAAAAAATATTGCTAGTTTGTTTCCTCCTGCCGCTTAAGAGAGATAAAAATGTCTGACACTTGCAGGCTATTTCCTCCATTTGGAGACCCCTCTCTCCTTGGGGACCCCTAGATTTCCTATCAACCTGCCTAGGAAATGACTCTCTCACCTTGTCTTGTTAAATGGGTCGTGTGTGCTCAGTCACTCAGCCGTGTCTGATTTGTGACCCTATGGACTGTAGGGCACCAGGCTCCTCTGTCCATGGGATTTTCCAGGTAAGAACACTGGCGTGGGTTGCCATTTCCCTTCTCCAGGGCATTTTCCTGACCCAGGGATTGAACCCACGTCTCCTGTGTCTCCTGCATTGCAGGCGGATTCTTTATCTGCTGAACCATCGAGGAAGGATGTTAAATGGGTCATTAGACAACAATGTGATGCCTGAAGTACTTGAAACTACACCTGCTCTTTATTGTATCTTCACAATTTTTCTGTTGTTCTTTTTTTTTTCCTTCCCCAATATCTAGTGTATATTCTCAAAAATACATTTTTAAAAAATATTTCTGGGATTGTTCTATGACCAGACCTTTCCAGGTATATCTGGGATCTGGTCTGGGACATTTCCTACCAATATATTTTTCATAGAAATGGTAAAGAAGGAAGGGAAAGTAATATTAATTAAGTATCTATTACATGCCTTGTGGTACTTGCTCTTTTTGCATTCAATTCACTGAACAGAGGGATGGTCTAGTAGAGAGGATACAGGCTATGTGTCCATACACAGATCCCTTAATTACTCCAACAGTATTCTTTACCACTAAAATAGGGATAATAGTTTCTACCTCATAGCATTGCTATGAGAACTAAATAATCTAAGCATGGGCTACCAGGTAGCCTGTGCTCCAAAAATGATTGACACCCCTATGGGGTAGCCTCCAGTGGTGGACTGTATCCTGTCACTTATGAAAGTTGATTTTTAGATTTGCGGGGATTTTGCAAGCTAGCTGTTTAACAGTTGTTAGCTTGATGGGAATATTTATGTCCTAGAAATCAGCAAGCACTACAAAGCAGAGCTTTTCTTCTTGGAGAGGCAATTGTGAAACATTTGCTGGTGTATCACTGATTAGTTCCATCTGATAGATGAGATTCAGAGAGGTTAAGTAACTTATCCAAGGATATACAGCAAGAAAAGGACAGAAATGGGATATGAACTCAGGTCCGTATCATTGCAAACATTACTCATGTCTCTACTCATTCGCAGGTATGAATATAAACACAACCATTCACTCTTTTATTTAGCAATTATTTATTAAGCATCTATATAGTATGTGCCAAGCACTCTTCTAGAGACTGTAGGATCTACATATAAAAAAAAAAAGTCACAATGCCTCAAGTCTACCCTCAAGTGGTGGTCATCATCACTTTGAAATTAAACCTCATGTTATTTGAATTCAATCTACTTGTCAGCCACTGCTCAAGGTAAATGCCAGTATCCAAGGACTCTGTCTTCTCAAGTGTTGGACAAAATCATGAGGTTGGTAAACTGCCTTGGAGTCCACTCCACGCCATCCCTGCTGCAGCCCAGCCTTTCTCCCTCCAGATTTGTCCCGGCCAGAGTGTAAAAGCGGAGCATTGAGAAATACGCTTATAGAGTTCCCAGGCCATCCAGTCGTAAGGAATCAGTGCTTTCACTGCCACGGCTGGCCTGGGTTCAATCCCTAGTTAGGGAACTGATTTCCCACAGGCCAAGGAAGGCATCCAAAAAATAAATAAATAGGAATGTGCTTATTATATGTTATAATGTGATGCTCTCAGAGTATTGGCATTTTTAGACAACAATCTCCAGGAGACAAAAGCTGATGCAATGAAGTAACCTGGCGAGAAATTGTCTGTGGTCATCACAAACAGTGTAAGCTACTTCCTTCCTGCTTCCCCACCCAAATGTAGCACAACTTTTGATGTTTCCCGAACTTTGGTCATTCTAGTACTACTTTCTATTTTTTCCATACTATCACCTGTTTATTTTAATAAATACTTATATTTTTTTCTGTAAGTCAGTTTACTTTTTTTCCTTAAATTTATTTGAAAAGAAAGTGTCAAAAGGTGGGGTGGGGGGAGATAAATTATGAGTTTAGAATTAATGTATACATACTATGTAAAATAGTCAACAAGGAGCTACAATTTAGCACAGGGAACTCTACTCAATATTCCATAATAACCTATATGGGGAAAGAATCTGAAAAAGAATGGATGTATGCATGCATGCCTGCATGCTCTTGTTTCAGTCATGTCTGACTCTTTGCTTATGAACTGTAGGCTGCCAGGCTCCTCTTCCATAGGATTCTCCAGGGAGGAATACTGGAGTGGGTTGCCATGCCCTTGTCTAGGGTATCTTCCCGACCCAGGGATTGAACTCACTCCTCTTATGTCTCCTGCATTGGCAGGTGGGTTCTTTACCGCTAGTACCACCATATGTATAGAAGAAAGAAGTGAAGTCGCTCAGTCGTGTCTGACTTTGCAACACTATGGACTATATATGTATATGTATAACTAAATCACTTTGCTGCACACTTAAAACTATTATATTGTAAATCAACTATCTGCACGTGCATGCTTAGTTGCTCAGTTACGTTGGACTCTTTGCGACTCTATGGACTGTAGTCTGTCAGGCTCCTCTGTTCGTGGGATTCTCTACGCAAGAATACTGGAGTGGGTTGCCATTCCCTCCAATATAAGATAAAAAAAATTTTAAAGTGTCACTGCTTTAAATAAAAAACTATCATGAGTCACCAAAGATATGATAATCAAAATAAATATACAACTATTATACGGAAGAATGAAAGTGAAAGTCACTCAGTCATGTCTGACTCTTTGTGACCCCATGAATTGTACAGTCCATGGAATTCTCCAGGCCAGAATACTGGAGTGGGTAGTCTTTTCCTTCTCCAGAAAATCTTCCCAACCCAGGGATCGAACCCAGGTCTCCCTCATTGCACGCAGATTCTTTACCAGCTGAGCCACAAAGGAAGCCCAAGAATACTGGAGTGGGTAGCCTATCCCTTCTCCAGAGGATCTTCCCAACCCAGGAATTGAATCAGGGTCTCCTGCATTGCAGGTGGATTCTTTACCAACTGAGCTATCAGGGAATATTCCCATGTTTAATTCCAACAATCATCTCATAGGCCACCAGTGGTCCATGTATCCGACTCTAGAAACGCTGTTTTAAGAGTGGGGAGAGGGTTTCTCTCTTCCCAGGAGTTAAGTTAGCATTTAAAATACTCTGATCAAAAATGTTTATTCTAAGGAAAGTGTCCCTAAGTTGAGAGTTTAACAATTTGCAAGAATTATAAGAAAGATTTTCAATGAACACAAAATGTTTTCTTATTCTTATTTTTCTCCATTCTGGCCTCTTTTCAGATAAAGTCTTTATTTCCTTCCTCTTTCTCCTTAGTAAACTCAGCTCCATCATGAACACTCAACCCTCTGCCCTCCTCAGCAGTGTCCACCCACAGTGATTCACTTTTGGGCTTCCTCCACCAGCTTGGCCCTCCTCACCCCGTTGACATTACAACTCTCCTCATTTGTAAGAAGTATGATTATTTCACACCAAACTGTGAATCCAGAAGCAACCAAAAGTAAATGCTCAGTTTGGGGGTCTGGATGATAAAGCTGCTGAGCTGTCTTGGGTATGTCTTGAGTGTGTCTTCAGGCTTTTCTTCTCAGCTCTATGGGCAATGGATCTCAAAGGCCTGGGCCTGAATTAATAGGTGTCAGGCATTTACCTAAACCTATGACAACTAGTTTACCCTGTTCATGCAAGGAAAGGGATGGGGGCTTCCTATGCAATATTTCTTAGTCTACCTACATACCCTGAACCCTACTCATTTCACTAATGAAAAATAGGATTTTATGTAATCCAATGCAACTCTCAATTCTGACTGAAGATAGATGTTTAGGCCACCCTAGCAAGTAGGAATGGAAAAGCAATTTAATAAGGTTTAGAAAAATAAAAATGTGTGATGTTCCTTGGACTGTTGCAGGGCAAAGTAATACATTTTAGTCTCATAGGAATTAAGCCATCGTGGTCAGGACAACAAGCAGTGATATTGGCAATTTCACAGAAAAATCTCTGCTGGATACTGGATCACAATGCAAAGCAGCCCTGCATTGGGCCCATTTATAAGCTACATGGGCTGATGACTCTGCCTTTTACAGCTTGCACTTCCCTGAAGACATAAATATTTACATTTGTGAAGCCATTTACAAAGCACTTTCGCATGTCTTTTCTTTGAGACTTCAGATCAACTCAGAGCAGAGCAGGTAGTGCGTTTTATGGACAAAGAGACCTTGGGAAGTCAGACACACTCATACCAACAGAGATGGGAAAAAAAAAAACTTAGGCGTAATTAGTCTATACTCTGTCACTTGGTTCATGCAAGCCCCAGGGAATATAATTCCAAAAGAAATTCATGTTTTCTTAGAGAACAGACTTTCAGATCGACACGTACACACTGCTATTAACATATTTAAAGTGGAAAACCAACAAGGTCCTACTAGATAGCACAGAGTTAATGTGGCAGCCTGGATGGGAGGGAAGTTTGGGGGAGAATGGATACATGAATATATATGCCTAAGTCCCTCTGCTTTCTACCTGAAACTATCACAATATTGTTAATCGACTATATTCCAGTATGGGTCTCCCTGGTGGCTCAGTGGTAAAGAATCCACAGGCAATGCAGGAGCCGCAGGAGATATGGGTTCGATCCCTGAGTCGGGAAGATCCCTTGGAGGAACACATGGCAACCCACTCCAGTATTCTTGCCTGGAGAATTCCATGGCCAGAGGAGCCTGGCAGGCTACAGTCCATAGGGTTGCCAAGAGTCAGACGTAACTGAAGTGATTTAGTACACACACATGCAAACACTCCAGTATAAAATTAAAAGTTTAAAGAAAGGAAATTCATGTTTCCACAAATTGCATCTTTCTTCCTGGGTTTGAGTGGCACCACAACCCAATCGCCCAAGCTGGAAATTTTGGCATCTTCATGTACATCATCCGATCTCTCATCATCACTTCCCTCCCTCTTTACACACTGTTACTGCTGTCATCCTCTCTTACCTGGAACCTGGTAATAGAGGTTTTTAAAATTAATTTATTTTTAATTGGAGGATAATGCTTTACAATGTTGTATACATACATCAACATGCATTAGCCATAGGTATGCTTTATTGACTATGCCAAAGCCTTTGACTATGTGGATCACAATAAACTGTGGAAAATTCTGAAAGAGATGGAAATACCAGACCACCTGACCTGCCTCTTGAGAAACCTATATGCAGGTCAGGAAGCAACACTTAGAACTGGACATGGAACAACAGACTGGTTCCAAATAGGAAAAGAAGTACATCAAGGCTGTGTATTGTCACCCTGCTTATTTAACATATATGCAGAGTACATGGTGAGAAACGCTGGGCTGGAAGAAGCACAAGCTGGAATCAAGGATTCCGGGAGAAATATCAATAACCTCAGATATGCAGATGACACCATCCTTATGGCAGGAAGTGAAGAGGAACTAAAAAGCCTCTTGATGAAAGTGAAAGAGGAGAGTGAAAAAGCTCAACATTCAGAAAATGAGGATCATGGCATCTGGTCCCATCACTTCATGGCAAATAGATGGGGAAACAGTGGAAACAGTGTCAGCCTTTATTTTTCTGGGCTCCAAAATCACTGCAGATGGTGACTGCAGCCATGAAATTAAAAGACGCTTACTCCTTGGAAGGAAAGTTATGACCAACCTAGATAGCATATTCAAAAGCAGAGACATTACTTTGCCAACAAAGGTCCGTCTAGTCAAGGCTATGGTTTTTCCTGTGGTCATGTATGGATGTGAGAGTTGGACTGTGAAGAAGGCTGAGCGCAGAAGAATTGATGCTTTTGAACTGTGGTGTTGGAGAAGACTCTTGAGAGTCCCTTGGACTGCAAGGAGATCCAACCAGTCCAGTCTGAAGGAGATCAGCCCTTGGTG